>NC_050465.1:48854073-49081573 GCF_903995425.1 Onychomys torridus
TGGCATTAAATTCAAAATACTCCTCAAAACCAACCCCCCCCCCCAAATACCAAAAACCCAAACCAAAACAGCAACCAAACCTCTGTTAAATCTATAGCTAAAGTTCTTAAAGTAGCCCTGGATGTGATACGGCAAAGGAAGCCCATCATTTCCACTGTACAGAGAGGAAAACAAGATTCACACCTTAGCTACTTCAATGCTTATCTGCTATAAAAGGCATGATTTAATGTCTATGGCTCCCAGTTCCTTGCAGCTACTATGAAAGACAAGGCGCCCCTCCCCCCAAAAAATAGGTTTTTCATTTGTGGGTATTAGTTAATATACCTTAAGGAAACAAAGAAGCTGAAATATATTTTGAAAGTCTAAATCTAAGAGAAAACGGCATCCTGCGTGCTATGCTGTGGTTTGACGTCTTCCCAGGACAGCCCATGACGTAGAGAGAGGGATGGAAGGGAAGTCAGCTGGAAGGGACGCTAGCAGGGGGAACTAAGGATGCCTTCTGGGAGCTTACCACCTTCACTGGTCAACGGGACTTCCCTAGTCTCTAAGAACACAAGACATGCAAAAATCTACCAAAGGAAGGAAAGCAGTCTACACACCAGGCCGGCTTCAGCAAAATAAACTTCTCTGTAGGTGCTGAACCAAACCTTAAACTCCAAGATATAATAAAGATTATAATAAATAATAAAGAGTTTTATAGCAGTATATGCACAGCTATGCCCCCTCCCCGAGAAAAAGCTCCCAACATGAACAACTATATCAAATGATTGCTTTTCAGAGGCCTATTCACAAACACCTCACTTCATCACAGAAAGAATATTCCCCGTGTCTGTGAGTGCTTCCATTACATCTTATTTGAAGGAGGAAAATGAAATAAAATTCCTATCCGAGATATTTATAGATCTCATAAAACCTGATTTGTTCTCATAAGCTGCTGTAAGCTCAGTCATCAGGTAAGCTGAAAATGGGAGGTGTGGTAAGTAGCACTGGATTATGTTATATGTGCCTAATTCTGGCGCCAAGGAGAAGGGGGAGGGAAGAACCCACCCAGGAAAAACTTGGAAGTAAGTTATACATAAGATGAGTACAAAAGGAAGAGGAAAGGTTGGATATCTGCATGAACAAGCCAAGAACAGTCCAAGGATGTCGCCCTGGGTCCAATTTCTGGGGCTAATACGTTCCTTTTCCCAGTTCTAAGTACTAGGGGCATTTGCTAAGTGACTGCTATATGCCCTATGCTGGGTCACAGAGCCAACTCTTAGGAACCAATACTCCACTCCAGATGAGGAATAAGAGTTGGCAGTGACCTTCTTGAGGTTCTAGCTGCACGTTCATGTAATTTGTGTAGGACAAAACACTAGAACTTTGTGAAGCACCTGGGACATGCAGAGAGGAGAAAAACCAAGGTTCAAAAAGTGAGATATACCTGTTGATCCATAGACCAGTTATAGGTCAACTGGTACCAAGCCATATCTTTGACTTGTGCCATCATGTCTCCTACCAAACTAAGAGTCAGTATACATATAAAAACTGGAAGCATTGGTTTGGACTCTGCCAAGCCACTTCCCTGGCATGTGATTTTAGGCAAGCCACTGGATGTTACCACAATGACTCCACCTGTAAAGTGGGACAAGCAGAATATGTGTTTCACATAGTTGTGGAGAAGATAGAATTAAATGATACATATAATATACTCAAAGGAGATAATCTTTAAGAAGTATCTGATATATATTAGGTATTATTTTGATGCTTTTATGATGATAATATTGACCAGATGCAAGGAGGAAAGACACAAGCGTATCTACCACTACTTTTGCAACCTGTTTACTTGGCAGCCACAGTAAGATAACTTGCTTAATCATCTCCACCTCAATTTTCTCACCTCTGAGTAGGAAATTCTGTAATATTTCCCTGCTTCCTAGTTACAGAACAAATGTGTCAACGGCAAGAGGCCATGAGCCCCTCAGAACTTTTAAATTCAATATCTGTTTGTTCAGATGCTCATCAGCAAATGTGAAACTCTTTATCATGGAACAAATCATCTCTTGGTCATTATTAAAGAAGTAAGAATCTCGAGCCACAGGGGAAGACTTACAGTTAATGGCTAACAACTTTTGAATGCAGAATTCTATGTGAATCAAGTCAGACATTGAACAGGATATCCTGTGGATCACAAGAGAACTGCTTTGTGTACACCCTCCTCATAGAAGACCTCCAATGCACAGGAGGAGCTGTGCCCCAAGAGCAGGAACTATGGTCCCCAGATGAACAAAACACAAAGGCTCAAAAGTCAGGGGTAGGTCTATCTATTTCCACTCCTTTGTAGATTGAGCAAATCCACTGCCTCTCCAAAAATAAGCCCAAGACTATATCACCAGTCAATTGAATTATGCTCATTTGGCCTTGGAAGGTGAATGTGAGTGGGGTCAAGAGCAGGTGGTCATTCCCTTGCAGGGCAATTGCTCCATGGCTAATTGCCATTTTCACAGCTGGGTTGAGCTTTCCAAAAAACATCCTTCAACTCAGAGCCCTAAGCTTCTCCTGGAGGTCTCGCTTGCCAACCAGACCCCTTCAAAGACAGTTTATAGATAAAAGGACAAAGCTACAGGAGATACAAGTCTGCAAACATCACAGTTTGAGAAAGAGGCATTTCTAAGGCTTCTTTGTGAATATCACCACATGCCCAGTCATTACCTCAGGAGCCAAGTCTTCCATGGATCCGGAGGCTGCCTCTTTGCCCAAATGTCCTCAGCAGTAATTTTTCTGCAGTTTATTTTTGTTCCTCTTACTAGAAGGAGGGATCCTTTGAATTTTTTTCCGCATAAAACAGAGTCTACTTTCAAACAGTGTGGTCAGTAAGAAAAATGGAGACGTGGTCCCGGATGTCCATCTGTACCATCTGACAGGCGTACATGCACACATAGCTTCCTTGAAAAACCACGGAGCAGGCTGAGCTACGTAGAGAACCCTGACTGCAGACTCACCAGGGAAAAATGACCTGAAATGTCACTTAACTGGATACTAATGCCCAACACCTCAAAGCTTCCAGAAATGGAATTTGACCTGGTTAAGCAAACCCAGGGTGGGTCATAGGAAACGTGAGCCAGACAGAACTGCCTTAGACATACCAAGTTTGGGAAAACAAAATAAGAAGGGTGGATCAACCCTTGGGAAGCTACTCCTAACAAAAACTCAACATCTCAACAAAGCTGGATGAGGACTACTGAACAGCTTTGTTCTGCTTTGTTTTAAACATCTAACAATCTCATATTAAAATTATATAAGGAATAAAAGGTTCTAATGTAAGGACTAGGCCCTTGTGACTGCAAGTAACCCTCTGTATATCAGTGGTTCAAGTCTGAGGCTACACAGTGGAGTTATCTAGTAGCCTGACAAATGTAGAGAGAGGCCTGACTGAGTCCCTCCCAATGGGACACTGTTTACTTGGTCTGTGTGACTGAGAACCACTGTTAAAATCTGTTAAAAACCTACATCTTGAACTACAGCCACAGCAAGCATTCAAGTAACTATGGAACCTCTACCTGATTCACTAAAACCTAGCGGGTTAAACACCAAAGGGTGACTACCAACCTCATCATTAAGGCAACAACTAATATAATATAAGTAATATAACCTAAGTAGAAAATAGTCTTAAGAAGAAAAGATCACAAGTAAAGAAAGAGCTGGACACAAATTTGTAAAATAAATAAATAAATAAAAATAAAAAAGTATAGCAGTTGCTATTGACTAAGGACAAGGAAGATGGGTGGGTAGTTTCTTTCATCTGAAAGTTAAAGGATACAGAATTTAGACAAAGAGAATTGTGGAGGGGAAAAAAAGTAAAAATGAGATAAAAGGGAGAAAAAAACCTAAATTAAAAAATAAAAGCAAAGGCAGATAAAGCCACTCACCTCATTTGGATGGCATTTGCTACTCCTAAGAGCAGGGGGCTTTTGCTAATGCTACATGGGTCTGGTCTTGGAACAACTTGACACTTACACGTCTTAGACCTATCCTGTGTGCAATCTGGAGGCACTAAAAGCTGGAAAGCTGATCACAGCAGGTGACTGAGGTACAAAGACAATTCCAGAGTAGGGACAGAAGGGGCAGAGAGGTGAAGGCCAGTGCAAACACACCAAAGCCAACTCAGTAGGAGATTTAACACTAATTTTATATATCGACTCCTAGGACTTTTCAGTCTAGAACTATTTTATTTTAGAGCATACAGAAAGGGGTGAAAGACAGCTGGTCATTCAAAGCTAGATCACGAGAAGGGTTGCCATATTCACAAAAGGAACAGAAAAGATGGGAGAAGTCAGAGCTTTGGCAATCAATGGTGAATAACCTAAAAACCCTTGTAAGAACTCTAATTCAAACACAAATACCAGAGAACAGAGCAGAATATAGCTCAGAGAAAATAAGGAAGACTCCAACTATGGGGTGGGGGGTGGGCCGGGGTGGGGGGGGTAGATATTTCAGCTTCTAAGCTCTCAGAAGGCAAACGAGAACCATGAGGTGAGTTCCAAGAGAGAATTTCTCCCATTAGAACTAGCAGGGAGGGTGAAGTGGGTAGACAGGCAGAAAGAGGAGCCTGGCCCCTGGAGTGAGGTAACAGCTGCACAAATGTCCAGAGTCCACTTGGGAGACTGAATTTCTTCCTACTTTATTAGAAAGAACAGTACCTTTGGTGTAACTTCAGACAACGTTCCAGACTCACATCAGCCCAAATTTCCAGACAACCGAAAACACTTCAGAAGAGTGAACTGGGCCATGAGCACGTGATTCTTTTATGTTGTCCCTTGGCTGGCAAGGTGCCACGGGGCCATCTCACAGCTGCTACGCTCTCCTTCAACTCCAGGTATCCGGTCTCTGAGGACCTGTATCTGAATGACCCTCCCCACCAATCTGTTACTACTTCAATGATAAACACATTTTTATAAGAATGTCATTATTACTGTGAGGTTCCTGCCTCTCCTACACACAAAAAAGATGCTATATATTATTTTTTTATTTTTAAAAATAACTATAGATTATTGAGATTGGGAGAAGGATTAAGCTAAACAAATTTTCCCTAAAATATTCTACAGTTTTCTTCTAGGGCTGAAGCAATGCCTGTGTACGCACGCGCACACGTTTTGTTTTCTTTTGTTTTTGTTCCAGTTTCCAAGGTAAAGGAAGATTTTTCTTGTGTCTCTTTGGAATGGTAGAGTAAGAAATGAGCTGAAGTATATTCATAAGCAGTTATTTGAAACGTACCCAACTGTCTGAGTGCTGGGCTCTGGAGTTATCAGGGCTAACATGAACCTGAAGAACTCAATGCCTCCTTTGGCTTCAACAGTCTACAGTGATTCAACTCCAGTACTTCAGAGGTAAGCAAACCAGAAGCCCTTTCAAGATTTGAAATTATGAGGTTTTTTTTAAGGTTCTTAGCTTTGTTACAAGCTAGAGGCCAGACTTTCAGGATGACCCTCAGGAAATGTTAATGTATCCATATTCAGAAATAGATATTGCACGTGGCTCTACATTAATTATTTTAATTACGTCAAGTCATTTCCGAATGACACACATATGTACGCCATTTCCTGGACATTACAAACATGTGAAGTCACACTGTTGTTCACCGGCCCCCACCATGCCCTGAGCTAAAGGCTTGCCCACAATAGAGCTAAGCACATCTCAAGCCTGGCTTGAATAAACAAGTCCATGAGTAAAAAGAGACAGGTACAGACTAGTGTTCAAAAACAGCACCAAAGAGTTCATTTTTACAATGGTTCTGCATTATTGAATGTTAAACATTCAATGTTCTGGGGTGAATCTGCTGGAGAGCAGAATCTGCATCCTATTCAACTTTGCATGGCTCAAACACAACAGCCTGCTTAAATAAGGTCTTAAGAAATGAAATATTCACCATGGAGTAGGTTTAATAGAGCTTGATGTAGAATATTTGTAAAAGCAAAACCCCACATAGCATCACTGGGTCTATTGCCAGCACAACCAGGAGCGGTTTTCCCCTGGAATGGGAGGTCACTTGCATCTCAAGCAGGTGGGCATTTGGGACTCATTTCCCCAAGGTGGCTGGTGATTCTGCTGTAGCACGCACACAAAGGAGATGGCAGACAGAGTTCCTGTTACGGAAAGTGGGACAAACAGACTGCAGACTACCAGGCCAAGCTCTTAGGCTCACACCAAATGGCAAGCCAGGGTCTTTGGCCCAAGACCAGAGAAATGACTATGTTGCAAAGTAAAGGTAACTGGAGAGCAGGATCAGGAAAGACTACTTGGGCACACATCTTAAAAATGGCAGTATTTTATATGGGGGACTCCTAAATGAGATTTAATAAGGATGTTTTCTCATGAGGATGTTCTAAAATGGGCATACAATATAAGGAAAAGAGTAGTATTTTCCAGCTTGTCAGTGTTATGTATCACATTAATGATTAAGTATCATTAGTAGCTGTAGAGTTCTGGTTCCTTTCTTGGTAGAGTTGGCTAACACATTTCCACCTGTTTATGCTAAGCAAGCACTTAGCTGATTCAGGAGAACAAAGAGATTGGTAGGATACCAAGTCTCTGCCCTCTCCACCCTGGTGTGGTTCATGTTAAATTGGGGAGCTGTCCTAAACTTTCAGGAAATTCCACCTCTAACTATAGCAAGTGAGCTAGCATCAGGGAGGCATTATATACCTTCACCAGTAATAGGTCCAGTGAAGGCGACTCCAGATAGAAACATCTACCCACTAACTGATCCAATAGCAGAGCAGGAATCCTACCACCATGAGCTAGCTGGGACTGGCCAAAGTAAGCTTGCTGTGCTTATACCCTAACAGCTGAAATAAGGGGAATTCTTTGAAGAGAGAATTTGAAGAGTCATAGAGAATGGCCATTAAAAGCTCCATTCCGACCCTCTTTAAACTATCCCCATTTAAGTGGAGAAGCAAATTAGCCTCAATAGGCATTTCTATCTAGCAGGGGGCTGGGAGAGAAGAGCCACATTGGAACACTTAAGGTCTCCAATATGCCCATCCATAAATCATCTCAGGGCAAAGCTGTCACTCCCTATCTTCTACTTTGCCTTTTAAATGGATGGGACCCCAGCATCCCTCTCCCCTCATGGTGGTGAGTAGGGGTGTGAGATACAAGGAGAACAAAGAATGGTAAGTTCTGTTTCCCTTACTGAGGACAGGTGTAGTAGCGATATCTGCATTGAGAGCGTGGCGTACTTTAAAATACCAAATTGCAAACAGGTAGACTGAATGATTATGTGCATGAGTCCCTAAACCCACAAGAAGATGTGTCTATTAAAAGAACATAAAAACGAATCTATTACAGAAAGGCTAAGTGTGTGATTGATGGCATTCACATGTGCTCTCATTTTTAAAGTCACATGTATTTAGTGACTACATCTTTATAAAGAAAGTCTTCAGAATCAGGGCAGTTCTGATTTTTTTTTTTCTCTACCAAGACACTGTTTCAAATAAAGAAATAGATTTACAATAACTGACGAACACACAAATCACATAAAAAAAAAAAAAAAAGAAAAGCAAAGCCAGCTATTCTATCCTTTCAACGTGGTTACCAAGGCTCCTTTGTGTCTACAAATTTCTCAGGGTGGTGCTGTTGCCAAGAAATTCTAATTCATGATAAGGTTTTCTGCAAATTGGGACAGTGGCAAACCTGCGGATGGATAGATCCTGCAGTTTGCTTTGTCTAGCTGTTTGAGAGCACCTGGCTGCCCAGGCCTGTGCGAGGCAAGATCACACAGCAGCAGTGTGGCTCACAGACCAAATCCCAGCTCCGGTGGTACCATGAGGCTGTTCTTGGAAGGCAACCATTTCTGTAGGTTTTTCCCCTAGAGATGCCTCATACCAAAAGCCCTCATAAAAAGTGTTTCAGGACGCCTGAAACCAAGATGAAATTGCAGAGTTATGGGGACACTTTAGTCCTTACAGAAGCCAAGTATGCCATTAGTTTAAAACAATGAGGGAATGGAGGAGGAGGGAAGAACGTTCTATGATTTATTTATTTGTTTCCAGTAGCAGTGGAAAATTTTCTCCAAGCAAAAGGGAGGCCTGAAATTGACCCCATTTGCCAATTATGAATCAGCATTAACAATGAACATAATTCCATAAGAGTTTTCAAGTAAACATGCCATGCTTCTCAATGACATGTAGCAAAGTTAAGTGCAAAGAATACTCATTGTGATTACTTGGACTGTCCTCATGAAACAGCATGCTGGGAATAAAGAATCTATAAAAATTCTAAGTCCCCGCAGAGTCTGGAAGGAAATGAAGGTGTCATATGAAATGCTTATTTTCTGAGTCAGCAGCCAGTTCAAAGAGTCCGACGCCTCTCGTGACTTTATGAGTGTACCCTGCTTTACCATCAAATGGTACCCTAAAACCTACTCTAGCATCCGTCCTATCCTGGACTGTTTTCAACTTCCGTTCAAACAGCTTTTGAAATATTTCCTGCAAGTTTACAGAGAGCTTAAGCCTGGTAGCCTTCAGAGGTATGTCAGCTGAATCCCATAAAATAACAGAGCACATAAGCAGAGAAGCATGGTGTGATTTAGTTACATGACGGGCAGAAATGATCTTACTGGAGCCCAGATTGCAGCACACAGTTAGGGTCCAGAGATGGAGAGCTGTTCATCTGGAATGTCCACTTGGGTTTTTAATTACACCAACAACAATTTGGGGAGTTGGAACTCTGGTTGAATATCACTGCCTAAGAATCCATGTCAAAGTGACAGAAGACAGTCCTGCCTGTCACAATCAATGTCTTTGTCACAGGCTCACTGACACAGGAAACTATCCCATAGCCTAAGTTTGAAGCAAAGTCCACAAACAGCCCCTCCTCAATTTGCCGATGTGCAGATAGATGTTCTTGGCTTTATCATCCAAAACCATTCTCTAGAAACCAAATCAGATTATAAGGAGCTCCATTCCGCCCCCCCCCTCCCCGTATGTCCCCGAGGCCAGGTATATTGCTCACTTTAAGAAAAACATCTAATAATGATTCCTCATTTGACCTCTAAAATCTGATTACCCCACAGCATCATCGGGACACTTCCTCCTGCCTGGGGTTTTTGTAGCAACCTTCTTGAGCTGTTTTGAGCAAAGGAGTCTCAAAATTTCACCATCTGGTTAATTGTAAACTATCAGTTGCATAAAACCACCACTACACCACTACCCCCTAGACTCAGAAGCAAGAGGGTACGGGAAGGGGAGGAAGGAAGAGATAAAGGCTAAAGGTTTTGTCATCAGCACGAACTGAGGTCCTAGATACCTTTATACAGAGCAGCTGTGCACAGAGTCCAGAGCAGAGAACTCCTGGCTGTGGTACCTTGTTTACAAGTGTTTGCCCACGAGTTACGTTTCCATGTGGACTTGGAGAAAGGTTTTAAGATGGCAGTTGGAGACAGTTGAGGCAAGAAATAAGAAAGAAGACGGACGTGAGAATTCCTTAGCCCGGCGATTAAAAAAAAAAAAAAAAAAAAAGGCTAGAGGTTTCTAGAAATGGGAGGAGGGAAGTGCAGGAGGGCAGGAGGGGGGGAGGAGGGAGAGAGGAAGAGCAGAGCTGGCTTCTGAGGAAACAATAGATCTAATACATCCCCTAATTGTCAAGCCAAGGATGTTTCCTTGAAGCTGTACCTTCTGGATTCTCTAGGCCCATCTAGAAAAGCAGGTTTCCTCTAAGAGCCCACCCCCACCCCCACCCCAGGAGCAGGCTTTACTACCTTGAAAACTTGAACCAAAACAAAGTTGTGTGATTCATCTGCAGGGAACGTTGTAACAACTAAAGCCAACTTTCTTCCCTCCAACACTGAACAGTTAGTCACAAACAAGGGCTGCCTGGGGCAGGCTGACTAAATCAACAGATTCCCTTTCCTAACCAGTCTAGACCGTTGTTAATATGCAACTGATTCCACACCAATGGGCTCACAGTGTGAAAAGAAGGCTGTTTGGAAAATGAAATTCTGGCAACATTTGGGCTTACTCCACACGCAAAATGGAAAGGAAGAAGGGGATGTAGTGAGACCCTTCAGGAGACCTAGTCTTGCTAGGAAAGGATGCGTTCAAGAAATGATGTGTGCATGGTGGCTGTGTGCTTCGTGAAGGGCAGTATCCGCCACCCTCTTCTGACTGGAATGCGTGCCCTGCACAGACACAGGCCGCCAATACCTGGAGGAAAACTCACAGCTTCTAGCCAAGCAAGAACAACTAGCAACAATGGCATGGTCTAAAGAGCGAGGGAGCACTTTGCCACTGGCTCCCTATACCATGAGCTAAACATCTCTTCCTAAAACAGCAACTGTGACACCCCAGCCTCAAGCTGGCAAATCCTGCTTTGGATCCTGGCAGGGGAAACTCAGCCGTTCATTAGCCCTAACAAGCTGCTGTCACTGAGCAGAGAAGTTACATGAGCAGCCACACACCAAGGATCGCACAGTCCTCCCCAAGGGCAAGTGGTTTTTCTCCTGGATGGACTGTACAAGTTCACACTCCTGACGCTCCAATCCGGACGGTCTTCTTGGACTTTCCATCGGTGCACACCGTAGACTTTTTAAAACACCCATCCTGTCCCCTCTCCCCAGCTGCCCCGCCCCCACTACCACCATCTTTCCCTGCAGAATGTCCCTTCAGCAGCTCCTAATCGCTGCTGGAAAAACCACTGTTTCCGCAGCAGACCCAGCACTTTCCACTGACCAGCACTTTTTTTTTTCATTCCACTTCACAAAGCCCAGTGAACTTGTCCCCAGCCAGGCTTCAACCTCCCTTCAATGCCAAGCCAACTTGGCACCAGTACCCTTCAGCATCCTAGGAGTTTCTTAACTAGTCCTCTAAGACAGAGTCAGAAGCACCGAAGCACACACCACCACCCTTTGTCCAAGGTAGTGCTAACCTGAGAGGCACCTCAAACAAAAAAAGAAAAACAAGGACACAGTATTGGCTGCTCTCTCTGGAGACGTTAGCTGGGGAACCTACAATGTAAATGCATTGTCAGCCTAAGACAGACACATCTTCCCATCTTCCTTGTACATATACTTAAGCCAGAAAGCATCTTTTGTCACCTGGCTTCTCTTCCTACATACAGCTCACCTTGTAACCCAAAAGTCAAGCTCCTGTTCTTTATTTGACACTCGCTAAAAAAACTGGGGAAAACACTCCGTGCCCCCCCCCCGACCCCCGCAACTGACAGTCCTCAGCACCAGTTGAAAGAGATGAACCCGATTTAAGTACCAAAAAGGTCAGAACTCCTGAATTTAGGAACGTGGCATCCTGTCAACCATTGCTCAACCACCTTCCCACCCGGCTCCTCTAAACCCCAGAAGTTCGCCAGCAGGTCTCGGCTGGGGGACAGTGAGCCCGACAACGTGTGCGCAAGGATGTGTGTTGGTGACAGAAACGCAGGCAGCTAGAACCGGTTCAGCTCAGCACACTAAGGGGCTAGGGGTGGGTGGAGAGGTAAACGCATATGATTGTTTCAGAAAACATTTTAAACAACACACAGACAAAAAAAAAAGAAGAAGAAGAAGAAGAAGAAGAAGAAGAAGAAGAAGAAGAAGAAGAAGAAGAAGAAGAAGAAGAAGAAGAAGGAAAAAAATAAAATTTCAACTCAAAGCCCACACCAACGCAGCCCCTGCGTCTCCGCCGCCGCAACACGATTTACACAAGTAATTTAAATCATTCACCTGCTGCCAGGTCTCCTCCAGGGATGGCAAAGCTGAGAAGTAGCCGGTGTCGTGGACAAGTTGTAGCTCCTGGAATATACTATAACTAGCCAACACGTCCATGCTGCTGCTGCCGGGCAAAACCGGAGGAGAAACCCTCCCCCGAGCTCAGCTGGGTCTGTTTGTTTGTCAGTCTGTCTGGCTCACCCCCCAAGAAGGCAGACATCCAGTGGCCCTTTTGTTTTGTTTTGTTTCAGTCAACTAAAAAAAGGAGAGAAAAAAAAATCAATGCAGGAGAGAGAGAGGAGGTGAGAGAGGAGCGAGTGAGTGGGGTGGATGGAGAGAGGGATCCAGCGTGTACAGTGCAGATGACTGCCAGGAAAAGGGGACTTCACGGGAGTAACAATTCCCTTCCAGGGCTCTAATCACTCCAGCTCGTGGATCAGGAAGGGGGACGCAAACTCACTGACACGAAGCTGCCATCTATATCTGCAGCGCTGTTCGCTCCTAATGCAATCTTTGCTCTTTATTTTGGGAGGTTGCATTTTTTTTCTCGCGATCGCTTCTCTCCCCCCCCCCCCTTCCCTTCCCTCCCCCCCCCCCACCCCATCCTCGCTAGTTTGTAGTCCCCCCCCCCTCCTCCCTTGTCTCCTCCTCCTGCTCTTCCCCCTCCCCAAACTCCCTCCCTCCACCCGGCTCTGCGCGCAGCCGTGGGATCTCGGAGGAGGGCGTCCATTAGGCCGCGTGTGACCATGTAAGGTAAACAGGGGGCTCATGAAGTCACTGAGGACCAATGCGGCACTCGGAACGGGCCCTGGGGCGGGGCCTGGCCCGGACGGCGGCCTCCGATTGGCGCGCTGCGGATCTCCCTGCTGCCTTACAAGGCGGTGCGAGGCAAGCTATTTTTAGAGGGCTATATAAGGGGGCTGAGGCGGCCGCCGGGCGGCCGGGGAGCTCGAGCGCGCCGGGGAGGGCCGCTGCGACACTAGCGCTGGCTCCCGGGACGCCGGAGCGACCCAGCTCGGGCTGCGCGCCGGCCTCCGACCCTCGCTGCGGGGCTCTCCCGAGCCGCCGGTGCCCGGACCCCGTGTGGATCCGAGGAAACGGATCGCCGCGGTGGCCGATCGGGAGGTGCGATCCCCGGTGCTGGGTTGGGATGTCTCCTGCGGGAGCAGCCGGTTGTGCGGCGGCGCAGCCGTCGGGGGCAAGTGGCTCTTTGCAGCCGGCCTCCCCGCCAAGCATGGGGAAGGAGGGCAGCGAGGGAGAGGCCAAGCTCAGGACAGCATCACGTACCCAAAAGTAAACCCCAAAAGCCCCTTCCGAATTCCCCATAGGGTGCAGAAATGCAGAGCCAGAAGAGGAAGTGCCTCACAATGGCAGAGAACAAAGGCGAGCTGCTCCGAGACGCTGCCTGCGCCCGCCCCCGACGCTGCACGCTGTCCCCGCCCCGGCCCGCGCGTCTCCGTGCGCGCCGCCGATCGCCTACCGCCCTCCTGTTCCTCTGACCCAAACCATAGACCTAACTTGAACTGGTGCCCAGCATCCTTGAGTGTGCGTGAAAGGGAATAGAGGGAGCCTGGGTAGAATTAGGGTGCAGATTGGAGCGGGAAGCTAGCTAGCGGATCCTTACACGAGGTTTATCCAGTAGCTTCCTGGGGTCATGCAGACAGAGCTGGGGATAGTGCAGGGCTCTAGAGATGTCGAGATTCTGCAAACTCAGAGATGGAAACCTGCGCAGTGCACGTGGTTAACAGTTGCCCAATTGCTTGACCTTAAATGGCTAGTGTTGTACAGGCTTATCCAAAATACACCAAAAACTGGACTGCAGAATCCGGTACTTAGAGACAAGGAACTTGTACCTTCAATGGAAGAACCCAATTTCACCAAACCTTTTCCATCTGTTGATAACAATATTGACTTTGTTCTGTAAAACAAAAGTTCTCCATTTTCCAAAGGAAATTAAACAAATTATAAGATTGAAGAAAAGCTGATTTATTTACCCTTCAATGCCTGAGATTCTATTGGTCAAAGTAACAAAATTAATTGTATAATTGATGCCTTGTTTGCAAGAACGCTGATTGGCCGCACGACTTGAGCAAATGGCAGAATCAGGCTTCTGCCTACCCATCATGGGAGCAAGAATGCAAATCTCTGCCTTGATTTGTCACAAAAGACAAAATACTGTTTGCAATTCACCTAGCATAGTATGTGATATTGGAGGTACTAAATGTTAGCTGTCACTGTCTCCAGACTTTAAGCAAGGAAATTAAATAGTATCTGGACTAATAGGCTCCGTAGGGAACAGACCAGGGTCTTGAAAACGAATGAAAGGTAGCAAGCCCTTGCATTAATTTGATAGGAGACGTCACACTCTCCACTCTTCCTCCAACACTCCCTGGTTGTAGGGCTTGAGCAGAAATCCATTGATTCTGGTGCAGAAGATGTATTCATGAGTAAAAAGAGAAGAAAAAGAACTTGGATACAAGAGGCAGACATCAAGGCAAGATCACATAATTTGCTATTTAAAGCTCAAGGGAATTTAATTTTTGTATTTTTACTATTACCAGGTTTGTTGGTTTTGTTTGGTTTGTTTTTTTTCAAGGCAGAGTTTCTCTTTGTAGCCTTGGCTGCCCTGGAACTCTCTCTGTAGACCAGATTGGCCTCAAACTCAAGAGATCTGCCTGGCTCTACCTCCTGAGTGCTGGGATTAAAGATGTGCTCCACCACACCCAGCTTATTACCGTTTTTTTGAACAAAACTTAACTTTTGAGTTTGAAGGTTTTGTAAATAGTTACCGTGCATTATGCTCTCTGTGCATAATATCTCCTTTGACCCTCAGGACAACCCCCAACGTAGGGATTCTCATTATTCTAACTTAATAGATGAAGATCTCCAGGTTTAGGCTATAAATTGACCATGATCAGATAGGCAGGAAGTGACCTGGCAGAGCTTCAAGTCCATGAGTGCCTGCTGTATAAGACTTCTGCATGAGGCTCTGCTCGGCAAAACAGTGGGTTTCTTGGTTTTAGGCTAAGATGTGTTTATAAAAGTTGCGCTAGCAGGTTGGAGGACTGCCATTGATGCTTTCTCCATGGGACTTTCAGACACCCAACCTACAAAAACATGTTCAACGAAGTTGTACAAAGTAAATCTTACAAATAGCATTTTGAGTTCCATTTCCAAGTATTATAGGACATTCAAGAATTCATTCTAGGAGATGTATACAACAAAGTACTCCAAAAGGGATGCTTTCAACATTCATCATATTTAGATTAATTTTTTATTTTTAATTAAATTTACTTCCCTTTCCTCCCTACAGCTCCTCCCATGTCCCCTCCCCCTCCCTCTCAAATCCATGGCCTCTTTTTTCTTTGTTATTGTTACCTTTATATATTTATATATGTATATATACATGTATATATATATGTGTAAATTTATGTGTGAATGTATATACATATACACATATATGTCATAAATATATGTCTAAACATATAAATATAACCTGCTCCATCCATTTGCTGTTGTTTGTATGTATATGATTTTAGAGCTGACCAATTGGGATTGGCTAACTAACAGAAAACTCATTCCTGGTGACATTTCTGTCTGTCTCAGCATTCTTTGTCTCGGGGTGGGGGCCCTGTGAGATTTTCCCCTTCTCTGTTGGCATGCCTTTTAGTTTTGTGCTTGTTTAAGTCTTAGGGTTTCGTGGGCAATGCTCCCTGTCATTTCTAGGAGACACAACCTCACAGCAGATTAACTGGTCCTCTGGCTCTGTTACAGTCTTTTTGCCCTTCTTCCTTGATGTTTCCTGAGCCTTAAGTGTGGGAGTTTTGTTGTAGATATAGCAATCGAGGCTGGGCATCTCAAGATTCCTTGTTCTCTGAGTTTTGATAAGTTGTGATTTTCTGTTATGGTATCTATCTATTAAAAACAGACATTCCTTTGATGAGGGGTGAGAGCTATACTCACCTGTGGGTGTAAGGATAAGTTGGCCCAATAAAGCAGCAGTCAGAGGCTCTCCTCGAAGATCCATGACCTCACTACCCCTGGGTAGTTGACTAGGTTTTCAGTACCAGGCATGAGTTCCTCCTGTTAAGGGGCCTTCAGTCCAATTAGAGAGCTGTTGGTTGCCACCAAAATGAGTGCCACTAGGGTTACCACACCATGGTGGTTGTTGTGGTGATAGGCATCCCAACTAGGTAGGGTTGCTTCCCTCTCCTGAACACTTGCATAGTGCTTTCTGGTGCTTTAGTCCTCAGGGAGAAGCCTTTCAAATGAGATCTAGCTCGAGTCCTCTGGGTCCAACCTCCGAAGTGTGTTTTCAGCATTAGGGGCCTACAATCAACCTCCGAGTGGCAACCAAGGTCAACAGAAATAAACTATATTGTTTTGGGAATCTCTTGGACTCTGCTGACAGACAACTCACAGTGGGCTTCCTTGTGTATTGGGATTTTGTTAGGTATTTTTTTAATAGCCTAGAAATCTTAGTTTCACATTGCAAGAACACATGTTAAGTATCCCAATATGCAAAATACTCAACAATAAGATCACAAGGGAACAAAAACAATCTGCACTTTTATGACTCCCATACTGAATGCCTTCTCAGTATCTGACATCTGACAGTTGTTCATGTCAGGTCTTTACCGCTGTGGTGTGTTGATCTGTTTAAAGACTCTGAAGTTCAGAGAATGTGTGTATTTTGCTCATTGTTTTATGTCTGCTAAGTACCAGAAGCAAATTCAGATATAGATGTCCCTCAAAGTTGACTACAAAATCTGTCCCCTATGTAAACATTGTCTTGGGGAACACTGATGCTAGTGTTTCCAATAATAATGGCCAGGTGTGGTGGTATATACCTTTAATTTCAACATTTGGAAGGTGGAGGTAACTGAATCTCTGTGTGTTCAGGCTAGCCAGGGTGAGACTCTGCCTTAAATAAACAGATAAATAAAATACTTTGGAAGTGATACCAAAGGGAATACCCAAGAGTAAATGATATTAACCCATGAATTCAGAAATAATAATATTTTAATAAATAATAAAGTTTTTATATATGAAGCTGGAGAGAGCTGGAGAGATGACTCAGTGGTTCAGAGTGCTTGCTGCTCTTGTAGAGGATCTATATTTGATTCCCAGCACCCACTTGGTGGCTCAAAACCATCTGTAACTCCATTTCCAGGAGATCTGATGCCCTCTTCTGGCCTTGTAGGCACCAGGCACACAAGTGGTGTACATACATACACATGCAGGCAAAACACTCATACACCTAAAATAAATCTTAAAAACATTTTAATTGAATATGTAGGTAAGACAGTTTGAATGTCCCCCACAGGCTTATGTTTTGAATTTCTGATTCCCCAGCTGATGGTACTGTTTTGGAGGTTGTAGAGCCTTTAGACGTTGAAGCCTGACTGTCTAGAGTAGTTAGCAAGTGGTGGGGTCTCTAAAGATGTACTGCCTGGGTCTGGTCCTTCTCTCTTTGCTTCAGGGTCTACTGGATGTGACCATTCTCTTCATGGTCCTGCTGCCACAGACAGAGCCCTCCTCATGCCTTCCCTGCTATGATGGACTTCAACTCTCCAACACTGTAAACCCAAATAAGCGTTTCTGCCCTTAAGTTGTTCATGAACATTGGACCATGATAACGTGGAAGTAGCTGATACAGACACATCACTCGAAGACGCCACTAAGGCATGCCTTACCACCAGATAAGTTCGGCTTCGTTAATACATGAATGCCTTACCCTGCTGTGCTTCGGATGGATAGAGCTTCCTCAAGGGAAATCTACTTAAAACAGAGGCTGAACTTAGGAGCAACATTTTTTTTTTAATTAAAGGTTTGTTTGGAATTTTATTTAAAACTAAAATGCAGGTAGCAGTAAGTGGACTCAGTGGGTTTTAAAACCAAGATGAAATGAGGAAGGAATGGTGGTGAGGAGATGGGAGAGAAATTGTAGGAGGGAGGGAGAAAGGGGGAATGTATTTAATCAAAACACATCATACTTCTCTGTGAAATTCTCAAAAAAGAATTTTTTTTTTTTAAATCTTAAGTCTTAAAGTCTTAAGACACCTATTCTATGTGGTATGGAGCAAAAGAAAAAAATGTGGTTTTGTACAGCCTTGTGCTAATTATGGAATGGAGTAATAACACATCACAATTTTATTCACTTGGTTTTGCCTGTGAAATAATGAAGCACTTGTCTGGGATCTGAACACACTATCTCAAGGGATAACACTGTGCTGTGCTGAGTGGTTTGAGTTGAAAATGAAGCAAGACCTCTCTGGGTTACCCTGGCTTCTTACTCCCCTGAAGTTGTGGGAAAAAAAAAAAAAAAAAAAGATTCTTTCCCTCCAAAGTGACTCATAGCAACACTGTCCTCCGTGAGGTCCTCACATTGTGAGTGTCCTTCCCTGCACTGGCAGAAGTGTCCTATGAGCAGCAGCCTGGCTTACTTTCTCAGTCTGTCACTGTTATGTCATACGTCCTCTGTCCAGTCAGACCTCCACACAACTGCTCGTTCTTCATCCACCCTAAGCACAAAAATGCAGTCTCTGGCTGGAGAGATGGCTCAGAGGTTAAGAGCACCGACTGGTCTTCCAGAGGTCCTGAGTTCAATTCCCAGCAACCACATGGTGGCTCACAACCATCTGTAATGAGATCTGGCATCCTCTTCTATATACATAATAAATAAATAAATCTTTAAAAAAAATGCAGTCTCCCTCTGGTCCTCCCTTCCGAAGAGCCTCATCTCACAGATAACTGCTTAATTTGATAGATCCAACATGCTCTCTCTTCTACATCCTCTTTTGCTATCAGTACATAGGCCACAAAACCTTACAGTGGGAGGGAGGAACTACTCAACTCCTAAGTCACTTGGTCTAATATTAGGCTTTTATGGTATAATCAAAGAGAGGGTCATTTTGTAAAAATGTGAGACTTCATGCATGTCTTGGAAGGTCTCAGCTCTTCCATATGTGAAGTATTCTTTGCTGCTGCAACAATACAGTCACCTTGCCTGTTGATTTGACCTTCATTTGGAGTTTAACTCTGCAGTCCTCATTTGCCAGTGGCTTTCCTGACCTCACTTTCATTGGCATGATGAACCCTTATACCTCTTGCAAGATCTGCAGTTTCCCTTTGCAATGGAATTGAATGTATTTGCATTATATTGTCTTTGTCTTCATGGAGAAGGGGAGTAGTAAGAAGGAACATTTGAATGAGGGACCAGCTTACAAATGGTCTTACCACTCATAAATACTTTCCATGCATGGATGTATCACAGTGAAACCCATTAATGTGTCTAATTAGTATGCATTAATAATTGTAACAAAAATTTTAAAAATACTTTCAAGTTTTCATGACTTTCTTCCTTTCACACTCTTATTAAAATAAAGTATGAAATTAGGAAGCATTCTGCAGTTTCATCATGGAAATGAGAGTATCTGACAAGAGGTGGATTAAAAACTGAGAAGACAAGGTTTAAATGTTGAAGACTGAAGTGGAAGACAGAGGAGAGGAGAAAATGGC
Source organism: Onychomys torridus (assembly GCF_903995425.1). Lineage (NCBI taxonomy): Eukaryota > Metazoa > Chordata > Mammalia > Rodentia > Cricetidae > Onychomys > Onychomys torridus. Next base: position 48,873,275 of record NC_050465.1, read on the forward strand.
CGCTGTGATTCAAAGTCAAGGGAAAAGTCAGCTTTCTCTGGGCTCTTGTATTAGTTCCTTTTCTGTTGCTGTGACAAAACACTGTGACCAAGAACACTTACAGAAGAGTTTACTTTTCCTCACGGTCCCGGAGAGCTGGAGTCCCTGATGGCAGGGACAGCGTGGCAGCAAGTGGCAGGCGTGATGGCAGGAACCAAAAACAGGGAGCTCACATCTTGAACTGTAAGCACAAGACAGAGGGGGTGAACTGGAAGTATGGTGCAGCCTGAAACTCGCAGACTGCAACACCAGTGGCATACTTCCTCCAGCATGGCCTCAGAAATATCTCCTTCAAACCACCACACATACACAGAATAATATTTCTAGAGATTAAATCTCTCTCTTAGTTTTCATTCTATGTTCACCTGCTACTTATACTTTGGCATCCCACTTGCTCAGCCTGTAGGGGAAAGATGTGCCTCCTTAAGGAAAATGGCCACTCTGACCATCATGATTGCTATTGTCAATTTAAAAAAATTTTTAATTCTGCTTATTCCTTCTGAGTTTAGTTAGCGTAGACCTTACTCTCTATGTGGGTTCAGTCTTGAGACACTGACATGTCGAGAACTCTGAACATGATTGGCAAAAGAAACATTTGATCTTGGTTGTATTAATCAAGGACTCTTAGCAAATAGCCTACAGATGTTGCTTCAAGCTGTAACCCAATCTCTCTGTTTTCAATGTTTCAGAATTCTGTGGGTAATCATTTAAGAGAACATGTATTTTAACATAAAATGCCAAAGCCAACACAGAATATGGAAGCTTGCATTGGACTGGATAATACACATTGGGTCAAAGGATGACTAGGTACATTGCCGGTAGTAGATGTGGGCTAGGGAGTCAGTTTGCTTTTCCCTCTAACATGAGTGACCTATTGCTTAGCAAAACTTCATATATGGTGATGAAAAAGTAAGGAACTCAAGAATTCAGCAACAGCCCATGGTCAAGAATATCCAGCTCAAGCCTTATATTTAAATGTTTTATGACATGATTCCTATGGAAATCAGTGTCATCAGTCACTTGTCTAGCTTGAAAAACTAGACCATAGAAGCACTAATGAGGAATGAACAGAGTCACTGCAATTCAATCAGTAATTCCACTTCTACTCAGTGAAACACTCGGTCCAACTTAACATATTGTGCTAAGGATATGAGTTGAAATTAATTCGGAAAACACAGATATATCACCAGTGTTAGACAGTAGTTAGACAGTTCGTAGTCTCTGTCTTAGGAATTAAACAAGGCACTGGGAACATCTACCCTATGCTTTATGAGATTCAGTTCATCTCTGCAAGCACAGGGTTAAGCCACTATGACTAAACCTAGTAGACCAATTTTTCTCATCTAGGGACAGTATCGGAGGCCCTTAAAGGGTTTCTGAACAAAGATTTAAAGAAGGAAACCAGCAGGAAATGAGAAGATTTTTCTAAATGATAAAAAGTGACTTTTGCCGTAGAAAGATAGAAATGCCAAGACAGTTATAAAGGTAGTGATAAATTAAACTCACGTGTTTTAGGAATTGTTTCCCTTTGTGAATGTGAGACAGTTTTATATTTTACCCTGAATGGTTTTTGTTGTGACATATTGAATACAACACAATGTTATTATTAATATATTAAATATCAATGTCACTTTTATTGGGATATTATCATTTTTCTTTTAAGTGTGCCATTTCCAAAGGATTTTGTAGGCCGTTAATGGTAGTTAACAGCAGAATGCATCTCGGATTTTGTAATGGAAATCAATGGGAAAATAAGATTGATTTGATAGAAAGTCTCTGTACTGAAAACTTTGCTGACAGTGACCATTTCGTAAGTGAAGGATACCTATTCCACAAGTGCCCGATGATGAGTTTTTATGTATATGATGGATCTGAGTAATTTGGAAGATTAATAATGTCAGCAGCAGTTTTTTGCTGACGGGTGGCTCATTTGAATTCCCCTGAATTTTCTTTACCAAGGATGCTTATTTGAATGGGTAGAAAAGTCCACAGTTTTCAATGGTGGTTACTGCTCTTCTCAGGAGTAGCCAGGCAAATATCGGGATACTCTACCCAGCAGTCTCAAAGGTTCAGTGCCCATCTGAGACTGTTCCTAGTTCTCAACCAACTCTCCTTGCTGTTTACAATGGTCAAGGATTACTTTAGGTAAATGTGGTCATGTTTTACCTTGGGGGTCGTTTCATTTTGGCTTCTTGACAAAAGTTCTTTGCCCACATTTCATCCAAGTTGGGATGTCAGGACTTGGGAAGCCAAAGTCGTCCCATTTCACAAAGACCCAAAGCAGCGCCACCCAGAAAGAGTCCTCTCTGCACCCAGCCATCTAAATGGGATGGTACCTGATCTCCCTGTGCCAGAGATTAATGCCCCCTTTGTTTTCTGGAGTACCAGTTCTCACAATTGGAGGGATGTTGGCTTTAAACCAGTTCCTTTGTTCGGTTATTCTTTTGCACGCTCATTGCCTCACAGCCCTTTTGAGAAGATGAATTGCTTTGAGAACAATAATCCTACAGAGAATTTCCTACTATCTGTAGAAACACATACATTACCTTTAAATGGTGGGGGATGACTGGGTGGGTGAAATAGTTGGTCCACAGGATTGAGGACAAGAGTTTAGATCCACAACACCCGCTTAAGCACCCAGTGGGCCCTGCAGCCCACCTGTAACCCCAGTGCTCAGGAGGCAGAGGTGGGAGATCACTGTGGTAAGCTGGCTAACTACCCTGAGCTTTGGGTTCAAGAGAGAGACCCCTTCTCATTATATAAGGTAGAGAGTAATCAAGGAAAACATACAAGGTCCATCTCTGATCTCTCTTGGTACATAGGCTTACACATATGTGCATGCCTGAGCACCTCCACATACTGTGTATATGCACATATACATGTGTGTACATTAGACAACTGCACACACACAAAATAAATGAAACTCATTAACCTTTTCAATAAAACATTAAGTTTTAAATAAGATTCATCCTTCTCCAGTAGTGTTTGAACACTGGGCCAGCTCCTGTCAAGTTGGCTAAACCAGGGGAAATGTTACTTCACATCATGTCAGATGGACTTCAGGAATATAGACGTTCTACAAATTCTAGAAAAAAAAAATCTCTGTGCCTTGGTTTTCAACATGGATTCTACAGCTCTGGATTCAGTCAACCACACAGCAGAGAGGCACTCACATACCCAGAGAAGTCTGTCCTCAACATGCACAAACGTTTTTCTTCATTCTCTAAGCAATACAGTGTGACAAGTATTTACACAGCATTTACATCGTATTAATATTATGAATAAGCAAGAGATGATTTAAAGTACACAGGAGGATGTGTGGAGGTTATATGCAAATACTCCACCACTTTATATAAGGGCCTTGAGCATTGGGGGATTTTAGTATTCAGTAGCTGAATTTTTCTGTATATATGAATACTATCTATATGATGTTTAATGTATAGTATCCAGTATGTATGTTGTTGTTTTGGCTTTTAAAGACAGGCTGTCCTCCTTATGGTTCAGGCTGGTCTGAAGCTCACTATATATCCCAGGCTGACCTCAAACGTGGGATTCTCCTGAGTTCCAGGATTGCTGGCATATACAGCTCACCGACCATCTCTTTATATTTCTATAAGGTGTTCCTCAGTGGCAGTTTCCCTTCATTGTGATAAAGTACCTGAGAAAAATCAACTTAAATGGACATTGTTTTTTATAAGTATTCTGCCAATCTCTTTTTATATTTTATTAATCCTTTTTAATGTTATTTATGTATTTATCTTTATTTTATGTGTGTTGGCATCAGAGCCCCTGGAACTTGAGTTACATACAGACACTTGTGAGCTGCCCTGTGGGTGCTAGGAATTGAACCCAGGTCCTCTGGAAGAGCAGCCAGTGCTCTTAACCACCGAGCCATCTCTCCAGCCCTGGAATAATGGCTTCTTTTGGCCCATGGTTTTAGAGACTTTGGTCCACAGTTGCTGGACCTCATCTCTTTGGGTCTGTGGCAGCACAGTACATCATGATGAGGATGTGAGGAGAGCTTGTCACCTCTTGGCGGCTGGGAAGCAGAGGGAAAGAGACAACCAGGGTCTCCAGTACCAATGTGTCCTCCAAGGGCACACCTCTCCTGTGATATCATTTCCTTAGTGGGTCCCACTTCCCAAAGGTCCCACCATGTCTTAAGAGCTCCCCACAGGCTGAGAACCAAATCTTTAGCCTCTGAACTTTTGGAGGCTCAAAGATAAATCATAACACAAGCCTATCAGCAAATATACTTAGACAGAGAAACTCTGTAATCCTGATATCGTCACACTATAAAACATCATGTGATAATGGACCCTTCTATGAGCCAACAGCAAGGAAGTTAACTACAAGCTTCTTCCACATGGTCAGGAGGTAAGGTGTCCTAGTACTAAATGACCTTTCAAGATCACTTGGGCTTAAAAGAGATCTACTTCAGAAGTTTTGCAGTGAGTATTTGGCAGCCTTGAATTTCCCCTTTCTGATTTGTCCTTACCATGGCAACCTCGTAGTCTGTGATTTTGTTTTCAGAGTGGACTGACTTAAACAAGATTGCCCTTGGCAACACTTGGGTAAACACATGGTATCAATTTTTATTTATTTTCTTTTTTTAAAATTTTTATTTATTTTCATACTTGTCTATTATTTCTTCTACTCCCAGAGATTCATGTGGATAAATAACAATAAAAACAAGATCTTTAATGCAAAAACCTAGTCATATTTAAATAAAAGACAAAAGTCAAATATAAAGGGGAAAAGAGAAAAAGAAATAGGTTTCCATTATCATTCTAGCTAGGTCTCCCATTAAATACTGATCACGCTGTGATTTTTTTTTTTTTTAAATAAATTAGTCCCTTGTAAATTTGCTTTGTGAATCAATGTCCCTAGAGCACAAAAAGCTCACCTCCGTGAATTTAGTCATTGGTTTTTAAAGTGAGGGAACACTGAGCTACAGGGTTTTCACTTCTGGTGAGGCCACTGCCCATATTCTCTCATTTAGAGCTATATGATTTCAGTTACTCAGAAGCAACTGGCAACCTGTCCTGTCCAGCACTAGCTTGGGGATTAGGTCTACGAGGATGAATGTGATTCTTCCCCTTTTGGAACTGACATGTTAGTTGAAGACAGATCTAAATGAAAACTAAGGAGAGTAACAATGCAGAGAAGATAATTAGAGCAGATTCTCTGTAAAACAAGCAAAATACTAGGAGAAACGGGTATGGACAAATCATAGCTGAGTTGCCAGGATAATAAGAAATTCTTGGGTGGAAATCTAAATGCAGGTCATATTCCACATAGCTTTTACAGTGAAGTACCCTCAAACTCAATGTTCCCAGCCTTGGCTTTTAGAAGGTGTTTCCACACCACGGTAAAACTCTATGTGCCTCCAGCAAAGGTAGACCAGATGGTGTTGGATGGACGCTCTCCCTAAGAGCAAGCAAAATCTAGGCAAATATGAGAACACCTTTGATATGAAGGTATTGGAGCAGGATGAACTCACCAGTCCTAGTTCCTGCAGGGAAAGGAAGGCCAGGGAGGTTAGCTTTCACACCTCTAAGGAAGACTGAGGCTGGATGTTAAGTAGCAAACACAGCTGAAAATGTGAGAAGATGGGAAACGACAGCAATTTCAAAAAGCTGGGTTTGCACCAGGCATGATGGCGCCCACCTTTATTTCCAGCACACAGGATTTTGAAATCGGTGAATAGCAAGATCCAGGGCATTGTGAGCTACATAGGAAGATCCTGTCTCAAGAGCCAACTAAGAGGCAGAACTCAGTGTTGGAACATTTGTTTAGTATGTGCAAGATGCTGGGTTTTTTTTCCTCTAGCATTGTGGGGTGAGGGAGAAGACTAGGAACATCAGTATTGGCATAGTAAGTGCCCAGGGTGAGGGAACAGTGGACAGCAACAGTAGATGTCCCTTTACAAGGGAAGGGCTTTGGGTGTCACAGCTGATGGAGTAAGCTCCTTAGTCGATTATAGGACTTAGATGATGTCTATCTGACATCTCACATCTTCACACTGGGTGTGCATCTGTCTTCTGTAGTTCCCCCACTCCAATATATCCTTTTCCTTTCCTGAATGACCCCTAAAGACCACATTGGCAGTTACAAAATCTTCCCAGAGTCTTCTCTTCCTTGAATCAAACGTTTCATGTTTTCCCGTTAAGATATGTATCTAAGGGCTGGAGAGACGGCTCAGCAGTTAAGAACACTTGTTGCTCTTGCAGAGGACCCAGGTTCACTTCCCAGCACCCACATGGGAACTCAACATCTCCTTTTCCAGAGATTATGATGCCCTTTTCTGGTCTCCTTGAGCACTGTACTGTACACACACACACACACACACACACACACACACACACACACACACACACATTCAGGCAAACACATGTACATAAAATAAAAATAAATAACTCTCAGAGAAAGTATTCATCTATTCCATCAGATTTTGGTTCCTTTAGATGTACTCACTTTTCAATGTCCACTACAAAGACTACAAAGTGGAATTCCAATTGTGTTTCCACTAGTTGGACAGTGGTCAGTGTTGGACACTGTATTTCTATTAAGGCAATTTCAATGTCATTCTCACAAGTATACTTAAGTTAAGTTACATTAACTGTCACCAGCTAAAAACCTATAAGTCATGTGCTGATAGCAAAACAATCTCATTCTTGTTATTTTCCCACCATAGGACTTTCTTTCTGTTCTCAGCCACTTTTTAACATTTTTGTCTATGTTTCCTGACCATCAAAAGTCTCTCTAAGTTCTTGATTTTATAGTCTAACACATGGGGTTCCCTTCCTAACTCCTTGTTACCTAGGCCTACAAAATCAGCAGGCCTGATAACTACAGCCAGTACACACAAGGCTTGCTGTGTACCCAGGCCTGTGTCTATCTTGGCGTTGTAGGCAAAGAACAACATGGGAAGCACAACCCCAACCACTGTCCATCTATCTATTTAAAGTAGTGAGGCGCAGAAAGGTGAAGCAAAGCACTCTGGACCGCTCAGTTCCTGCTAGGCGGGCTAAGTGGGAAGCCCATGTGCCTTGCCACACCACTGTGCTGGCCTGTGGTGGCCCTGTCAGAACTCTGAGGGTGATGTATCTAGATGACACTAGTATGCTGAAGCCTTCCCCCCAAAAAACCCCTTCTTACACTGAGCTCCGTCTGCCTTTCTATCGAAGCATTAGGCTGATTTATCACAGGTTGTACACCTCATCATCTTTCCCACGATGATATCATGGGTGTCGGTGACTATTATCGTCACTGTGAATGAATTTCTGACATGCAACTTAAGGGAGAAACCCAGTTTATTCTGCCTCATAGTTTAAGGAGCTGGGGTCCAACCTGGAGGGGTGGATATGTGGCAGGCAGTGCCAGGGTGGCAGGGGTGTGCAGCTTACCTCCTCTCCTCCTTGCATTGGGACAGGAAGTAGGACCAGCTTCATGAGCCACTTGGAGTATTTAACTATGTAAAGATGTGTCACATTGGTTGATGCTGCAGAATATTCCTTTAACTGTGTAAAGGTGTGTTGTTACCTTTGTTTACACTGCATTTGTTTAGTGATATAAGGATGTGTGTTCAATTGTGTGACGATGTGTTGCATCTGTTTCACCTTGCCTGCCTAAGGCGCCTAAATTGGTCTAATAAAGAGCTGAATAGTCAATAGCTGGTGAGAAAGAGAGAGAGAGAGAGAGAGAGAGAGAGGGAGAGAGGGAGGGAGGTGGGGATGGTGGTCAGAGAGAATAAATAGGAGGAGAAATCTAGGCTCTAGAAGAAGGGAGAAAGAGAGGGACACACCTAGGTCCAGTCAGCCAGACACAGAAGCAGGAAAAGTAGGACAGAAAGAAAGGAAGGGGAGGGAGGGAGGGAAGGAGGGAGGGAGAGAGAGAGAGAGAGAGAGAGAGAGAGAGAGAGAGAGAGCGAGCGAAGCCTGAGGCAAAAGTTAGATAAAAAGAAACAGTTAAGTTAAAAGAGCTATCCAGAAATGAGCCTAAGCTAGGCCAAGCATTCATAACTAATAAGAAGTCTCTATGTCATGATTTGGGAGCTGGCTGATGCCCCCCACTCCCCAAAAAAGCCTGGTACACCACCTTCTAAAGCCCTCACTACCTTCTAAAGTAGTACCATCAGCTAGGAACTAAGTATCAGACACACTCACATCCAAACCTCAACATGAGCACCGTGGTCCGTTTCACTGGCTGTGTTGCTTAGAAATACTGTGTCTACAGTCTTCCTGCCTGTACCCGGGTCATCACTCAGGCAGAGTCATTATGCTGTTTGGCCTGGCTTCAACTTAAAGCATCAATGTTGATCCCTAGAGATTATTGCTTATCTTTCTGCGTCCATACACTCTATGAGTTTAGCTGTAACTCCTCGAATTTTTAAAGAAATTACGTCAAGATAAAAATACAGTCTTGAACTTAGGAGATTTTAGTGGGCTTCTAAGCAGGCTGCTATAAGAATTCCCACAGTGTTCAGGAAATAGGGTCTCTACCTTAGGTCTATCTTCTGAATCCCCCTCATATTATCATTTAATGATGTTTAAATGATGTGACTCACTCTGTTTTAACATTCTGGGCTAATCTATACCATTTGTTTATAATTGTTCTCTGATGTGCATCTCAGTCTCATGGTCCAACTTTCCCACATTCTTTTGTAAACTGAGTTTGTGGAGGAAACCTGTAGGCCACTCAGGCCAGGATCCCTACAGTCCTCAGTGCTTGTGTGCCGTAGAGGCTCAATCTCAGCAGGTCCTCATAATTTCAGTTTGGAAAGCTCTCGGACCCTGGCTGGCTTCCCTTTGGGTGTCAAGGCAGACTTTGCTGCTCCAGGTGTGGCCTTTAGACCTGTGCCATCAGACAACTGGGCAACACAGAGTGTCAGCCCCATCTAGACCTGCAGAGCTGCAAAGTGCTTTTGAACAAGAGCTCCAGGCTATACACTGAAGTTAGAGAAGGGAGTCAGGGGAGGAGGCTCAGTGACTAAAGCCCTGGATGAGCAAATGTGAGGACCACAGTTTGGATGCTCTGCAGCCATATAAAACTCAGAGGATGTGTGTGCTGGCCAGTTTTATGTCAGCTTGACATAAACTTAACAAGCTAGAGTTATCTGAAAGGAAGGAACCTCAACTGAGAAAATGCCTCCCTAAGATTTGGCTGCAGAGCATTTTCTTAATTAATAATGATAGAGAAAGGCACAGCCCATTGTAAGTGGTACCATCCCTGGACTGGTTGGTGGTCCTGGGTTCTATAAGAAAGAATGAAGAGCAAGCCATGTGAGCAAGCAAGTAAGGAGCACCCCTCCATGGCCTCTGCATCAGCTCCTACCTCCAGGGTCCTGCCCTGCTTGAATTCCTGCCCTCACTCTTGATGATGAACTATTATACAGAACTGTGAGTGAAATAAACCCTTTCCTCCCAACGTTGCTTTTCGTCATGGTGTCTCATCATAGCAATATTGATCCTATCTAAGTCAGTTTGGTACCAGGAGTAGGGTATTGCTGTGACAGACCTGACCATGTTGTTTTAGGGAGGTTGATGCCCAGCCTGACCAACTCAGCTACCACTCAAGCTCACATCCAGGCTTTGAGTTGTCCCACCCTGACATCTACCCCATCTATGACCTGCTGGAGCTAGTGAAGGGACTCATCCTGTGGAACCATAGCTGCAGGATTTCAATGACTAGGGCAACAGCAGGATATTCATGAGAAGTTCCAGTGAGGGTCCAGATTGATGGTGTACCAGAAGCAAGAGGCCTTGAACCAGACCAACAACTTATTGCAGTAAACATTTGCAAGTAAAGCTGTTTGGGCAAAAGGGTGTACTGCATGATACACCCCAGCTCCCAAGGCCACTATGGCAAATGAATATATAATGGAGAGGCAAGAAAGACAGAGGAGCAAAGTCTTTGTTTTGTTTTTTCTTCTTTAAAAAATGTTTTGTTTTGTTTTCTTAATTTTCTTTTGTGTGGTAGGGTAGGGGGGCTACAAGAATGGAGGGCAGACGTTCCCCCAAAATCAATATATGAATAAAAATAAAATAAAATAAATCTTCAGAAAAAGAGATAAGAATGTTGGGAGCAGTGCAGATGATGGAGGCCTGGCTTGTGACGTTTCAGAGGAAAACAAAGACTTCAGTGGGCCTTTTGTGTGAAGAACCTGTGGTTCTGGTCGGCAGGGGCTGCAGAATCAGCTGTGATTAACAAGAGACCAGAACCACTGAAGTAAAACCTTTGCTTTGCTGGGATAATTGACGCTGGTCAGCTGGAGCTGAGAAAGTAGTGGTGATTAAGATGAGACCAGCAAGCCACCTGGCAGTGATGGTGCATGCCCTTAATCCCAGCACTCTGGAGGCAGAGGCAGGTGGATCTCTGTGAGTTCGAGGCCAGCCTGGGTCTACAAAGCAAATTCCAGGACAGCTAGAGCAGTAACACAGAGAAACCCTGTCTCAAAAAAACAAAAAACAAAAAACAACAACAACAACAACAACAAAAAAAAACCCACACACAAAACAAAAGACACCAACATCATTAAGGTGAGATATTTTAGGAAGTGCTATGAAGTGTTTCTTCAGAGTTGGTACATAGAAGCTGCTGCGTTCCAGAGAAGGCCAAGCTGCTGGCATCCCAACTTGCTAGTGTAAAAGTCAGTCAGGTACTACTGGTTTTGAAGGCATGGAGGGGTCATGGAGAAGAACTGAGTCTTGGCACTGTCGAGCAAGGTTACTTGGAGTCTCTGAAGAGCCTCATGGTGAAAGTGCAGCCCAGTTGCAGCAAGAGACCCCAGCATTTTGGAGGTGCTAGTACCAGGGGATGAGGCCAGAACAGCAGCAGCGGAAGACAAGCCGTGTGTGCTGCAGAGCCAGAGAAGTGAGCCAAGCCCTTTGGAGTAGCCCAGGATATAGTGAGTGGATCCCAAACATTGACACCAAGTTAGTCACACAACTTGAATTTGGTTTTGCTTTGATTTGATTGTGACTGTGCTCTGGTTCTTCTGTCTTGAAATAAGAAAATAGTTAACTTATTTTTTCTTTTAGAGGAGCCCACAGTTAAGGGACTTTGAGTTTTTAAAGAGATTTTGGAGTTTTACAAAGACTTTGGATTTTAAAAGAGACTGAATATTTTAAGGAGACTGAGTATTTTAAATAGACTGAATTTTTAAGTGAGGTTTTAAAGACTGTGGGACTGTTTATATTGTAACGTTGATATTCATACGTAATCTTGGGGGTGAAAAAGAAAGGAAAGGTTATGGCTTAACAGTGATATGTTTGAATGTCAAGCTAACAAGGGGTCAATTGTGCTGGGTAGCTTTAAGTCAACTTGACACAGAGTTATCTGAAAGGAGGGAACCTCAATTGAGAAAATGTCTCAATAAGAATGGGCTGTAGTGTTGTTGGTTGTTTTGACTCTTCGACTCCTTTGCTCTTTGGGGGCTCCTGTAATCCTAGTATTCTCCAGGAGGAGATGGGGTTGCATGAGGAAGCTGGGTCGCTAGGCTTGCCGAAACTGCAAAGATCTGAGGTTAGCAAGACATCCTGCCCCAGCAAATCAAATGGAGAACTGCCACCATCAAAAAAGACACCAGATGTCAAACTCTGGCTTCCATACACTCATATGAACACACATCACACACACACATGTGTGTGCAAGCACACATGCACATTCACACACACGATAAAAAAAGAGAAATATCATTTCAGGTTGGGGTTCCTTGATACCCTCTTTTTGAACTTGTGTGTAAGCAGCAGCATGAAGCTCAAGGCAACACCCTTACCTGCTTATTGACTCTGAGGTTTGTGGCTTGTTCCATTTCACAAATGATGCCTTCTTTGGGGGAAGAATTAGGTTTTAGGGAGCTATTGTTCCTGTTCTTCCGAGGAAAGTCTCATTTGTTCCAGTTTGGACCTGAGAATCTTCATAATCCCTTTTCAGCTGAATAAACACACTTCCAAAGGCAACACTCCTATCTTCCACTCTTCTTGATCCTTAGGATAAGTTCCTGATATTGCTAGCCTTAAAATGCTAAGAGCAGACATGGTATCTCCATTTGTAATAACTTAGAAGTTATGTACAAATCTATACAGTGGGCGTGGCAAAGTAAGCCCCATGTTCTTTCTACTGCAAAACTTGAGCTCCAAGGTGTTATTTCAAATTTCTACTCCATGCTGGAGGGTGCCCTAACTACCCTGAGTCTACTTCTCAAGTGCAAAACTCCCCAACTTCTCTAGCTAGAAGTGCTCCAGGGGTATAGTTCTGGCCAATATGATTGAAGTGGGAATCTTCTGGGATGCATTGGATTCCCAGAGCTGCTGTGACAATTACCCAAATGGGGTGGTTTACCCAGCAGTAACATTTCATTGAATAACTCTGAAGGCTAAAGGTTGAAATCGAGGTGTCAGCAACATGGACAACTCTGAGTGAGGGAAGGTCCAGTTCCAGGCCTCTCAAATTGGTACATGGTGGCTGCTGTATGTCTCCTGGTCAGTCTCCCAGCATGCATGTCTCTGTACCCACATTTCTCCTTTTCAGGAAAACACCAGTCATAGATTCAGGTGCACTCAGATGTTCCCATTTTAATTTGATTGCTCCCAAGACTGTGACTCCAAAGGTAACCACATTCTGAGGTACTAGGGCAAAATGTGTAGCAGGTCCTTTTAGAAAGAGGCACAGCTCAAACATAACAACAGAGGAGTCTCACCTTCTGGGGAGGCTTGTGTTTTCCTTGAAGATGGGGGGGCAGCCATCTCGTGTCTTCCTTCTTCTCTGCCTCACTTAGCTAGAGCTGTTCAATCATATTTTGGTTATGAAGGGACAACCAAGAGGACCCTGGGTCAAACAAACAAAAAGAACCACTGCCTGGATACCTTATTACACTAGAAAAAAAATAACACTTTGTGCTGAAAGACTTTATAGTTAGAGTTCCTATTGCTCCAGCCAGGCATCTTCCTAATATAGTATCAATTGTTTTTATGGTAAATGTTTTGTTACCAGGTTATGTCCATGGGTGATTTCCACTGAGAGGGCAGCTGAATGAATTCAGTACTGAAAGTAGCATCCCGTACCTGCTTGGGTGGCACATGCTGGGGGACAAATGCTGAAGAGGAGTCAGGAGGATCGTGAGTTCAAAGCCAGCCGGAAGTGTACCACACCCTTCCAAACCCTTTAAATAGGATGTCTAAAAGACTCAAGGGTGCTGGAGTCTGACTACAAACTGCCATCTAGCTGCTCCGAAGGTGGTTCTTTCTCTTTTCTTTTCTAACCCTTCCAAAGGGCTCCATTAGGAGAGACTCATGGCCATAGGCAGTCATGACGGAGCCCTGAAAAGTGGGAGAGCATACGGATAGATAGCAGCCGTGCATAGCATGATGGAGTCCTTGAAGGGATAGACAAAGGCTTCAGTTCCAGAGAACAATGGGACTTGGGGGCGTGTGTCTTGCACTTCCTGATTATTTGGGGGGCGGGGCGATGAGGGAGACTAAGTTGCACATAATATATCCTAGGCCATGTGACCTAGCTCAGTGCTAGGACTCACAAGACAGGAAGGCACCAAGTAGAAGTGAAGTTATAATTCAAGATTATCTAGGCATCCGAGGGGCTGCACTTGCAGGAGTGTAGAGAAAACTGAGAGCTGCCGGGTCGCAGCAGAAGTTGGTAGCTGCTCTTGAGAGAACTGCAGGGAATGTGACTGAAGGGAGCAGTAAGAGGAACTGGGTTCTAACCCTCCCCACTGAGCCTCTTGACTTCTCTTTATTCTTTCCTGAGACTCATGTAGCCCAGGTTGGCCTCAAGCTGACGGTATGGGACAGAGTGATGTTCCCCCTGCCTCCACTTCCCCAAGTGGTGGGATTGCCGTCTTGGACCACCACACTTAGTATAGTTGGTGTCTGGGGTTAAAAGCAGGCCTTCAAGCATGCTGACTGAACACTCTGCCACTGGGGTTGCATACCCAACCCTCTATTTTTTCTAAGGATAATCCTGCGTCTTTGCACCTAGGAGTCTAATGTGTGCTCCCTTCATCGAGAAATTTTGAAATTTTGTGGTATTCCTTTGCCCTGCTTCTCGGGGTTCATTAGACACTTTGCTTATCTTCTGCCATCTGGGGGCCAGCTTTTGAAGGCAAAAGTTGCTTTCCAGCTCCCAGTGTGTCCCCTGAAAAATCCAACAACAGGATCCTACTTGCTATTCTTAGCCTCGTCACTAAAACTGGTGTGAGAGAGGATGAGGTCATGACTCGTTACCTTTGGCAGTGGAAAGTTGAGCAAGTCCCTCTGTGGATTTTGATGACTGAACATGAGATCACCTATGCAGTTAAACTTCACAGTCTCCCACAAACCTCTGTTCCCTCTCCCGTGCCGGGTCCTGCGTATCTTCAACTATGGTGGTTGTTGTATCTTCAGATCCTGGGAGTGAAAGATAGCATCACTAGGAAGTGGGTCGGGGCAGGAGGGTCACGTAGGGCGTTGACTTCACAGAGGCACTCGCTTGGTGCTCTGTGCAGGCTCTGGCCTGTAGGTCCCCAGGCAAAAGGCCTCCTAAGTGTCTGGCCCAGCACTTCTCTTGACACTCCCTATTTCTAGCTCTTCCTGCAGCAAGAATCCACTGTAATGAACACTCTGCATTCATCTCACTTATCTCCTACTTCGTGGCTCTAATGTGGGCGTTTTAACAAATTTGGGTTGAATATCTTTTCTTTGAACCAGAATCCTAATGAGAACACATCTACAGATAAAGAGAGTTTTCTTGCCATTAGGATAGCCCAGGCATTTAGTACCTCATAATGAGAATGCTCCATAATCAAGCAGCTGGGTTTGCGGCGCCGTACTTAAGCTGGACATGGGTGTCACATACACAGTGTGTGAAACTCACCAAGAAATTCTCAGCCCAGGCATTCATAGCCCATGTGATAAAGAAAATGCCACAGCTGATCTCTCCAGGAGAGAGGACAGTTCCTAATTGCATATCCACATGCTAACACAACTCCATCTTGGTCTCGCTATATGCCCTCCCTTCAAGTTTTCTCAGTATGTATGTATGTATGTATGTATGTATGTATGTATGTATTTATGTATGTATGTATTTATGTATGTGTGTATGTATTTATGTATGAATGTATGTATGTATGTATGTATGTATGTATATATTTTTCATTTTGCATGTGTGTCTGCCTGTCTGCATGTTGGTATGTGCACATGTGTAGGCCAGAAGAGGGTGTAAGGGTCCACTGAAGCTAGAGTTACAGGCAGTTGTGGCCGCTTGGTATGGGTGCTAGGAACTGAATTCAGCTCCTCTGTAAGAGGAATCATACTTAACCATGAGCCAGTTCTCCAGCCCCAGCCTTGTCTTCTTACATTAACTCATCTAATCAGGCATCAAAGATTTTAGCTATCTCCTAGTTAATTTTTGTTGTTGTTGTTGTTGGAGGGAAGTCTTGTTGATTTATCTGGTTTGGTTTGGTTGATTGTGTTTCAGGCAGAGTGTTACTGCTGTGTAGCCTGGGCTGGCTTGGATCTAGGTGACCCTCCTGTCTCAGGCTCCCAAGCGCTGATAACACAAACATGGACCCCTAATCCTAGTCAGATTTTTCTTCACTGAAAGTTTTGTGGTGGTGGTGGGAAAAGGAGATGGTTCAATCAGTAGAGTGCCCACCATACAAGCCAAGTACTTGAGTCAGATCCCTAGCATCCACACAAAAGCTGAGCACCACGGTATACATCTGTAAGCCCAGCGCTGGAAGGGCAAACAGACAGATGTGGATCTCTGAGCTCATTGGCCAGCTAGCCCAGGCAACTATGAGCTCTGAGTCAATGAGAGCTGTATCTCAAAAATAAGATGGAGAGAAGAGCCCAGGAAGATGCTCAGGAGCTGAGGGTGCTGGCTACCAAGCTTAAGAACCTGAGTGTGCTCTCTGGAATCCACATGGTGGAATTTGTTCTCTGACCTCCAGATGTGCACACATCCACACTAAGTTAATTTTTATATATATGTATATATTTTTTTAAATGCAATGGAAAGCAATCAAAATAGGTAGCCAACACCAACCTCTGGCCTCCACACACACACACACATACACGAGTATGGTCACCTACCTACACAGGCACACACCTACATGAACGTGTAGTTAAAACACACACATGCACAAATGTGGAGGTGTATGTGGCTTCTTTCTCTTTTTACACCAGAAAAAAAAATCATTGAGTTTGAGAGTAGATCAGTATGTCAAGTTTTCTCGAAATATTCTTGAAAGCCATTTGCTGACTGAAATGTCTAGAGGGTAGATCTAAATGGGGCCACCAGGTAAGAAAGCAGGGCAGCCTCGCACACTTAGGAGGTATGAGAAGGGATAAAATGGAAAAGAAAAAAATCTTATTAGGTTTTGTAGGTCAGGGAAATCCTTTCTAGCCCGGATTTCTAAACCCTCTGAATTTTAATTGAAAGGATTTCTCCAGGGTATTTACTTTAACATGACTGTGCACTCTGAAAAAAATATTCCCTATCCATATTAGAAAAATATTACAAATTCCAGGAAGACAAGATTGCATTAGCAGAAAGATTTGGTGATGTGCCCTTTCTGTGTGGGACAGTCACCATAAATTGCAGGCAACTGTGGGCTGCCAAGCTTGTATGGAGCACCTCAGATGGGAAGAGAGAGCTTGTAGGGGTGTGACAGTGGTCCCCTGCCCCCACCTTGGAATCACCATTTATTCTTAAAAAGAAAAAAAAAAAAACAATATTCCTCACAAGATTTATGACCATCTATACCAGAAAATGTCCCCAAATTAGACAGTAAAAGATGAGTTTTAACATATCTGGAGGCTATTGTTAGAAATGTATGAAAATTAATGAATGAAGCTCTAAGTCACTCACTCTCATTTTCAGGGTTGGTGTCTGAAGTGTAAAATATTGCTTCTTCTTCCTACTGTTCATACACACTCTCCAAAAGGCAGACATTCACAATTGTTCTTTTTTAACCAATGTAAAGCCAACTGCTAAGTATTCCTCTTTAAAAAAAAAAATGGTGGGTACATTTTTGCCCATTTCTTCTTTCTGAATGTAGGCTTGTTACTTCAATTTTCATTGTTAGTAATAATGAGGATTATAATGCCATACTGGTTTAAATGCTCCTTTTTGTCCTTCTGGCTCAATATGTGCTTTTATATTGTGTCTCTTCTTCTTCATTGTATTCCCACAGGACGTCTGTTGGCACTTCTGAAGTATGTATGTTAAAAATCATTGAATTGAAAAGGAAGTGAGGTCAGAAGTCAGAAAGAAATATCCTTTAGCCTCCCGACACTAGAATTAATTAGCTCTCCTGGAAGACACAAAATGGAGTCTGATCATACATGAGAAGGAACACACAATTGAAAGCATGATTCAGGTGTAGAACATGCTTTCAAAATGGGCTTTTGTTCCCCAAACGTCTTTAACCGCTACAGCACATTGGATGGTTTCGAAGCTAACCCACCTGAGTGAGCCAGAGCATTTATTGGACAACATTTTAAGGAGTCTGAGTAGGAAGCTCGTGATGCCCCGACTGAGCGGGCGGGCCCTGATTGTATCTCCCAGCTCTGACTCACTTTCTTCAGGACAAATGCTCTAGCTGCTTCTGGGAAGAGGGCACGCTTCCTGAACACACAGCAGAGACTACCTCCTTCCTGCTGTAGCAGCCCACCTGCATACTCTGCCCGGTCCTGGTGTGGGAGTAAGATTCCCTCCCAGAATTCCAGGCTGGAAACGGCTCTCAGCATACAGGAGAGATGTCCCCAGAGGTCCCTTGTATAGTTACCCCTAGACCACTGCCCTCCCCCACAGGTCCCTCTCTCATTCTCGTTCCGTTCCACCAGTCCCAAGGATCTTTGAGGACCAGAATCTCAAAAGCAACAGTACATCGGTACATTGGCACGGGCATGGCCTCGTCTCCCAGCATTTAAAGTAGAGGATGCTCTGGCCCAGCATGAAATGAAACGGTAGCTGGGAGCAGAGGAAGGAGGGAAACCATTCTCTCTTTGGAGCCTGCAAGACTGTTCTCCTCCCATGTTAGGGTCCAAGTGACACTTTTCAATATTCAGGCAATTGATTCTAAGTTTTTGCTTAAGCACTATTTTGTTTGTTTGTTTGTTTGTTTGTTTTACTCTGTTCTTGCATTTTGACCTCACAACTTCTTTCTTGGTAACTGCTGCAGCTCAACTGCATGTTCTCAGCTTTTACATGTAGCATTTCATGGGACAGTGATTTTTGTTTGTTTGTTTTGATTTGTTTTATTTTTTGTTTTTGTTTTCTGTTTTTTTTTGGTCAACTAGTATAATGGTTAATTCTGGGGTAGACATCGAATCAGAGTGAACTTCAGGACTTTCCTACAAGCTAGCTGAAGGTACTGGCTCTAGCTCCCTTCATCTGATGTTGGGTGTGGTCAGGCTGG
This sequence comes from Onychomys torridus, assembly GCF_903995425.1. Classification (NCBI taxonomy): domain Eukaryota; kingdom Metazoa; phylum Chordata; class Mammalia; order Rodentia; family Cricetidae; genus Onychomys; species Onychomys torridus. The sequence continues at coordinate 48,891,735 of NC_050465.1, forward strand.
GAGCCTGGCATCACCATGCCACAAGAATGAAGCAAAGCAAAGGAAGTAGTGAAGCAAAGCTGAGAGATGGACCCAGTCACCTTGGTGAAGACTGGATCCCACTAATTTCCGTTATAAACTCATCCTTAGCTTGAGATGCTTTGCATCGGGCCCTCTGTCACCATTTCATAAAAAAGATCTTCTAACAGATATACAACTTTGTACAGGGCAGTTTTATGTCAACCTGATAAAAGCTAGAGTCATCAGAGAAGAGGAACCATAAGATCAGGCTGTAGGCAAGCCTGTGAGGCATTTTCTTAATTAGTGATGAAAGGGGGCGGGTCCAGCCCATGGTGGGTGGGGACATCTCTGGGCTGAGCAAGCCATGAGGAGCAAGCCAGTAAGCAGTCCCCTTCTGTGGTCTCTGCATTGGGTCCTAGCTCCAGGTTCCTGCCCTGCTTGAGTTTCTGTCCTGACTTCCTTTCATGATGGAATGTGATGTGGAAGCATGAGCTGAATAAACCCTTTCCTCCCTGATTGCTTTGGTCATGGTGTTTTATCACAGCAATAGTAATGCTAACTAAGACAAATACCATCTTCTCTTGCTACATATATTGTAGAATAATCAATCCATTGACACTGGTATTATTGTAAGTAGAAAATGTGATCATTTACATACAGGACATTTCAAGAGAGCAAACAAAAATGTGAGTCTCAGCATTCTTCCATAAAGGTGACATGTCATTGATATTTTCCCCCTTCTATCAGGATTGGATTTTTCTTACCTTCCATTTGGACTTAAACTCAGGTAAACCTACAGCTAAATGAACAAGCCCTCATCCTAACTCCCTACCATTTTCTGACACCCCCTACCATATTTCCTTCTGCCAAACTCCAAAAACGTTTTTCAGTGTCTCTTTAGTCCATTCACTTCTGGCCACTACCTTCACCAAAATCGCCATTAGTTGTTGCATGAACTGATGAACTTGGGATTCTCTGTGGACCACTGAGGGAAGAAATGCAGGAGTTGTGGATTTTTGTTGGGAGTACTGGTTATGTATTTGCAACATGACTAAATATCCCCAAACGTAGTAGCCCAAACCAACAACAGAAATGTGTTAGTTTTGTAGTTTCTGTGAGGTTGGGTTTGAGAGTGGCTTAGCTCCATAGCTCTGGTTCAGGGTCTGTTGTAGTTAAGGCACAGGTCAAGGATGCAGGTATCAGGGGCTTGACTAAAGCTGCAAATCTATTTCCAGTTTGGCTGACTAGAATGGGCAAGGGGGGTGGCAAGTTGCTGCTGGTTGCTGGCAGGAGGCACTATTCATAATTCATGGTCTTTCTCTAGGACTCAGTTTCATGACACAGCAGCAGCTTTCCCCTACAGTGAATGGTGGAAGAGACCTTAAAGAGGCCGCGGCTTCTTCTAGGACCCAACCTTGGAAGACAAGTGCTTTTCCAATGTCATTTGGATTATCCTTATCAGCCCCCTCTGATAGGAAAAGCTGTACTCGGTGGCATAAATGCCAAGAGGTGAGGATCATAGGGGTCATCTTAGAAGCTAGACACCCCAATTAAAGATGATGAAAACTTCAGTCTGTGGTGGTTAGCTCTGAATGTAGAACAGTGAATGTCAAGGTAGAGGTGGACTGTAGCACACTGGCTTTGGGAGCTGCGGCACAGAGACACAGTGGGAGTCATTAGCACGGGGAGGCAATGGTCTCCCTGGAATAGGGAGAAGATGGTGAAACAGAACCATTTAAGGGTGAACAGAGGAAGGAAGGGGTGAAAGTAGATGATAGAAAACTCAATGAGGGAGACGCAAGGCTGAGCAATGCCTTCCACACCAAAGGAGTTCCAGGAGGAAAATCCCTAAATTCCCTCTACACTCGAGAATTCTCTCACGTCAGTTGGCAACTGCAACAATAATAGTTTTACTAAGGGATGGGGACAACTGAAAATGGAAAGGGGAAAAACCCAAAAGGTCCCTGGAATTTCCTGTCTTCTGGATCCATCAGATTTCTCATTCTCTTTGTAAACACAATACAATCATTTTGTTTCACTTTTGATGAAACTGATATGATAGGTTTTTGTTTTTAATCCTCCCCTTCAAATTGGAGTTTTCCGGGATATGTGTGTCCTCTACCCCGTGTGTATGTGTATATGTGTGCGTGCGTGCGTGCGTGCGTGCGTGCGTGCGTGTGTGTGTGTGTGTGTGTGTGTGTGTGTGTGTGTGATTGATGCTGGTATGTGCAGAAGTCTGTGGGGATAGTTGTGTGTGCCATGCAGAAGTCTGTGGGGATAGTTGTGTGTGCCATGCAGAAGTCTGTGGGGATAGTTGTGTGTGCCATGCAGAAGTCTGTGGGGATAGTTGTGTGTGCCATGTAGTGCCTGTGGAAGCTAGAGGTTGACCTCAACTGCCTTCCTCTGCAGCTTCTCTCCACCTTACTTTTGGAGCTAGGGTCTCTCACTCCACCCGGAGCTTACCATTTAAACTTTGCTGGCTGGCAGAAAGCTCCAGGGTTCTCCCCATCTCCACGACCCCCACTGGGGTTCCAGGTGCACTGTGCTGCACCCAGCTCTTACACGGGAGCAGGGGATTTGAACTCAGGTCTTCATGCTTATAGAGTACTTTGTCTACTGAGCCATCCTCTCCTCTTTGCTCTGTTTATTTTGTTCCTGGATTCCTTCCATCTTTTTTTTTCCTGGTCACTGAAAAAATCATCTAAAATATAAGACCTGGTCATCAACTTAGTGTATTCTCCTCCTAACTCCTGGAGCAGTACTCGCTGCATTATATCATGTATGGCTTAGAAGGCTCCAGATCTCCAGAGCCCTCTGTGATTCGTGACACCATAACACATCATAGTTTCTAACAATTCTGCTTAGATTCTGTGTTTTGGTTGTTTTTTTGGTTTTTTGTTTGTTTGTTTGTTTTTGATATTTTGATCACCTATAATTCTAATATCAAGCCTTAGGAAATAGACTTTGAATTAATTGTGAACTACCCACGAATATATTTGATTTTTTTCCTTTTTTTGTTTGTTTGTTTTTGTTTTGTTGCACTGTTTTGTCTTTGAAAGCCTTCTTCAGGTTGGGCTTGTGTGTGACTCAAGAGATTTGTTTTATTTTATTTAGGACAATTTTAGCCAATCTATGATCTATTTATCTTGCACCTGGCCAAATACATTTGCTCTGACCCATTTCTTAGACAGCTGTTTTCTGTTTACTTTCTAGGGAGAAAAGGACATGGTCAGCCAAAGAAAATACTGCACGTGCCAGCAAGAGAATCTTATGTGATCACTTAGCAAGCCAATTGTATTTTGACCCTCCTCACTATATTTTGGAACATTCAAGTTTAAGTCCCTACAGGTGGAACTGAATGTGGAGAAAAATAATGCAACTTTATGTCAATGCATAAATAGCATTCTTCCCAAGCAAATGAAACCTCCAAATGGGACTAAAACTTGCGCTCCTGAACATCTTGTAACAGTGACTGGAAATCCTAATATACCAAATTTTCTTTCCTCTCTTTACTTTATTACAGAATTGGCACAGGAAACACTCCATTCCTTGTTGGAATACAGCCATCTCCAGCACAGAGAACAACCAACTCTTTAATAGCTACACAATAAAGCATTTCACAAAACTATGTAAAGACAGCCCGGGTCAAAGGAAGCTACTCTCCAGCACCATTTCAAGCTGCGACTTAGCTGGTGTGCAGGTAGTCAGGGTGGCCAAGGAACCTCAGACATGCCTGTGTTTGGGGACAGGAATTACCTTTAAAGGTAACTGAATTAAAATAAAGTCATTAGTATAGACCCTAGTCTACTGTGACTAGTGACCTTTTCAGACACAGAGGAAAGACCAAGTGCAGACTCAGGGAGAAAATGCTCATCTATAAATGAGAGAGGAAGAGAGACAGAGAGACAGAGACAAAGAGACAGAGAGACACAGAGAGAAAGCGCTTAGAAGAAGCTGATCTTGATGGCACCTTCAACTTCAACTTCTAGAGCTATAAGGAAAATGATTTCTTTGTTGAACCCAACCAGTCTGTGGCATATGTTGTGGTGACACTTGTATACCAATTCAGCCACGGTGATGGGCAACAGTAGCAGCCCTACATTTGGTTCTTTGAGTCTAGAAACTCCAAATGTAGCAGGCAGCAAGCTCCATGTCTGCACCTGCTGGCTAATCTGGCTTCTCTCCCTGAGTGGCTGGAGTCTTCCCCTCATCCACTCATGGACTTAGTTATTTTCAAACTCACATACAAGATATGATAACCTAAATTAGTCCCAGCAGGAAGTAACTAAAGAGCTAGTTTCTTTCTGTGATTGTACACATGCACACATGCATTAATAACTGATAAATATTCTAATAAGTGTTTTAAAGGTCAACAAGAGGCGAATTCTTAGCAAGGCAAAGTGATCGCATAAATAAGCTGTGTGGGAGAAATTCAGAGCCTATTTATGTTTTCTCTCTCAGTCATGTACTGAAGCATGAGGATTTACATGAATCTGTTGGGAATAGTGAAAGCCTGTTCCAGACATGTTGGGGAGGGGGTACGTCTTCCTTTAATGCAGAGTGTGTGTTTGAGAAAATTCCCAGCAAAATGTATTAAACACAGGAAATAGAGAGCATTAAGTTAGGAACTGAAATAAGTACAGCAAGATGACATTTCAGTCTGCTTGCCATTATCCCACTGTGTCTGTGGGATCTGGGTTTTTTGGGATAGCTGTGCTCCATCTGGACTTCCCTGCTTCTCTGGGAAGGAGGGGACAGAGAGTGGGGAGGAGCCAACAGACAGATATTGACCCAGAGGATTCCCAGGCTGGCCCTGCATCTACCGCTGTAAGTTTTGACAAGGTGCCTCCAAAGCTACTTGGAGCACACATCTTCAATGCATATATGCCTCCATTTCTTTCAAAGTGATGTACTTGTTCCACTTGTTAATTCAGTGTGTGTGTGTGTGTGTGTGTGTGTGTGTGTGTGTGTGTGTGTTGTAAAGCATTCTCAAAAAGAGCTTTTGTAAGAATGACTTTAGTATTCACTTTCTTCTCATGGGTTTACCTGTGTTTTCCATGTTCATGATCTTGTTGAGTATGGCCTAGGAGGTGGGCAGAATTTTACTGCCTTGAACATATATCTATCCATTGTGAGACTCTATGGTTTTAAAAACTCATGGATTTTGTGTGTGCGAAGGAGTACATGGTGTGCACTGCTTATACTGATTATACCTAGAGCCACAATGCCAACTTTCCAGAAATTCTGCCAGGCTCACATGCTAAACAGTAACATATGGGCTCCTTTTTTAGTTTTGGGCTCCAAAGTCTCTTTCCCTTTCCTTGACTGGAGTTACACTCCAAGGTATGGTCAAGTGTGACTCTTTACATCATAGCAGAAGAAAGGAGTAGTGTGTGGAGGGGAATTTCAGCATTCAATGTTGTGACTTCTGTTCCTTCTTATATATAAAACCATAAATACATGAGATAAACTAGGTCAGAAGTCTCCTCCTCATGGCATCCATAGAAAGCTTGCTTGGCTCAGCAGATCCTTTCATTTCACTTTTGGCTATTTTCCTTTGTACTAAATTGAAGTCAAATTAAAATCACTTCTTATTGCTTAAAATAATAAGTTTGAGATGATCTGCTGTAATGAAGCCCTTTATCTACCTGGTCTGTCTTAAAATAGCTTCTCACTTGAGCAATAGGGGAGCATAAATTTGAGGTTGTGAAATTTAGTGCCTTCGTCTTGTCTTGTTTCTGCTTTCTCCTGGAACACTTCTAGATCGCCTAAAGTAGTTTTGTCCTGTAAACATATATTGTGTAAGACCTATACAGTTATTTTTCTTCAAAACAAATCAGACATCATCATACAAGTGAGTTAGTGAATAAATCCAAGGATTTCTTTTTCTCCCATTGGTGAAAGGGGACTTTGCAGATCAGAGCAAGAATGAGGATCATTGTGCTTTGGGCCAAGCTGCAGCTACTGTCCTGAGGAGATTGCAGCATAGTCAACTTGGAGGCTCCATCATCCCACTGGAAACAAACCACACATTCCATATTCCCTTACATTGTCTATGTCGTGACTCATAGTGTCCACTTCACAAGATGGCTGTATATGCATGATATGCCTCAGTCATAAAGCCAGTGTTTTCTTTATATTTAGCATAATGGTTTCTAGAGAGTGCAAGTCACACAATGCTGGCATACAAATACAGGATGAGACCTCAGAAATCATCTAATAAGTTCAGGCCTGGCTCTTTCTAGTTGAGGAAGTCATAGCCCAGAGAGGTGAGGTGTCTTTTCACTGAGAAGTCATCAGCATGGATCCTGGCTGGTTTTGTGTATCAACTTGACACAAGCTAGAGTCATCAGAGAGGAGGGAGCCTTAGCTGAGGAAATGTCTCTATGAGATCTAGCTGTAGGACATTTTCTCAACTAATGATCAACGGGGAAGGGCCTAGCCCATGATGGGTGTGGCCATCTCTGGGCTGGGGTTCCTGAGTTCTGTGAGAAAGCAGGCTGAATAAGCCATGGGGAGCAAGCCAGTAAGCAGCACTCCTTTGTGGCCTCTGAATCAGCTCCTGCCTCCAGGATCCTGCCCTGTTTGAGTTCCTGTCCTGACTTCCTTCAATGATGGACTACAATGGGGAAGCATAAGCCAAATAAACTCTTTCCTTGCCAACTTGGTTTTTGGTCATGGTGTTTTGTCCCAGCAATAGAAACTCTAACTAAGACAGCATGCTAAGGACAAAGCCTGCTGACCTATAACTACGTCCTTTAGACTTCAACTCACTACATTGAGCCTAAGCCTGATTATCAAAAGACAACTATATGTCAACAACATGAAAAGGAACAATAAACTGAGCTTCCATGTATGATAGATTAATGAATGTATGACCTAAAAATATTTAGTAGTAATTTACTAGATTATCTCATGTTACACGATTGCTTATGGCTCTTGTCAATAATCTTTTAACCATGTAAAATCATAAGGACAAAAAGAACCCATTACATTAATTTTTCATGTATTTATATTTTATGACCTCTCCACTTCCACTCTTTGTCCATAAGAGCAATAACTAAGATTGTAGATTTTGTGTCTTCAATAGAACATTCTCATTCTGAGAGGTAAGAGTGGCCATCCTTAGAAAAATCTTCCTTTAGCTTAATGGCCTTACATCAAATCTGTCAATCACTGTTGGAATAAGACAGTAAACTTGATGCTGTGAACACATATGCATCAATTGTAAGTTCAGAGATAGCCCCAGGGTGGGGCTTAAACCTCATGCAACTCCATCCATGGTCAAAGACAGAAACAGGGCTTCTAACTCACTCTAAGGAATGGAGTGGGTAGCAATACCATAGGAGTCAGATGTGAAGAAATATAAAGTTCCAAACCAATCCTTTAAAACACAGACTCATACAGGGCGTTAACCTAGTATACAAGTTATATTCTAGGATAATATAAAGAGTGGTTCATTAAACATCTTCATTACAAAATAGAAGTTAAATATGTAAATGCATATTGATCTCATTTCCATAACCCTATCAACATTTCAAATAATAACTAGATAGTGGTGGTATAAAGGTTTTAACTTCTGTTTCTGCTAATTCTAGTCACAGAACCTCAAGGTATAGCAATGAAGAATTAGCTCATGTTAAAGTAATTATGTGGGAGGCAGCTAATAAAAATACATTGACATTATACACACTTGTCTTTCCACAAGAACCACAGCAGTCAAACCACATAAAATTTAAAAGAATGCACTAAAATACTTACTACCCAAAGGTGAACAACAGATCTTCCTTAAGCAGCTGATGGTGATGATTAGGAGAGTCATGTCTGATTTTCCCATAAAACTCATTATTTCTTTTGCTATTCTTGGGATTCATTTATCTAACTTATCTGTGACCTGTTTAGTATGGATCTAGGTCACTTTTAAATGAAAAAAAAAATGCATTGAGAGCAATGGTAAGTCCATACATTAAAAGAGAAAAAAGCCACCTGTAGATATAAATACACTGCAGGCGTTCCTTAGGTCACAAGCACCTGCCTTATGAACACAGGTGCATGTGAGCAGAGCCCTGAAGAGTTTCAGGCAGAATTAGCCAACGCTACTCACGTAGGTTCCATTAATGAATGGAACCATTGTTTTAGTGGAAGGCTTCTTCCCCCAGTGTACCCACAAAGTAACAACCAGAAAGTCCCACTATTTGAATTAAAATCTCTGAATGCTTGAATGTTAAACATACCAACTCAAAACAATGTAAGAATACTTCATAATCCACATCAGTGCTTCTCAGCCTACCTAATACTATGATCCTTTAATACAGTTCCTCATGTTGTGGAGACACCCCCCCCCACACACACACACCATAAAATTATTTCCTTGCTATTTCATAACTGCAAATTTGCTACTGTTAGGAAATATAATGTAATTACCTGATACGCAACCCCAAAGGGGTTGGGACCCACCAGTTGACAATCCCTGACCTATATAAAAGACTAGTGTGAACCATCGTGGGGCCAAGAGTGTATTCAGGGGCAATAATCTAATTGCCCATCTTTCGAGGTTTGAAAATCAAGTTTGCTATATTCCTAAACATGTTTCCAGAATGTGAAGCAGCCTGTTTATGATTGGTAAAAGGTTTGTGTCAGTAGAGCATATACTGTACACTGGGTCATCTACACAGACTTTTCTGCCAACACATTAATGTTCCATATCATATGGTGCTGGCTGCTGGATGCAAAATACATTAGCTCAGCTCAGTGTAGCAAACCACAGGGGATAGCATACTGGCCATCCATTCTGCTCTGTCTTAGCGTGATCATTTACACAGACTTCCTCAATCTCCATGCATTCTGCTCCTGTCTCCACGGTGGCAGTCATCTGTTAATTTCCTGAATAGCTCCTTTACCAAGCTACTTCACTTTTTAAGTCCTATGGACACTACAGTGTTTTTAGCTGAAAGTTATTACAATTTGAATGTCTAAGTTACCATAATTTATCGGAAATGATTGTTTTTATTGATGTTCTCTTTACATGCTGCCTCAGTGCTAATTGGTTTTTCTCAATCTTATTTTCACTCCAAAGCACTGTTATTTTTGGTGTGAGCTATTGGTTTAGGTTTTTTTTGTTGTTGTTTTTTTTTTTTTTTCCTATCTGAAATACATATACTGGAAGTGAAAGATCATCATTTACATATACTATTTCAACTCGTATCTGTTTACTAATTATTATCCTTAATAAAAGTCACCAAGCCTTTTCATACATTTTTACATTTAACCCCACCCCAAACATCTACTCCACAGCTATAGACTTGTAGCTGTAAGTTACTCTGGTCCCACTCGGCCCATGGTCCCATGTTTATCCAGTCCCACAGCCACTTATAAAATAATCACTTAATATTAGTTGCAAATTCTATGGCCTATTGGCTCAGGCTTCTTGCTAGCTAGCTCTTACAACTTAACTCAACCTATAACTATTAATTGATGTATTGCCAAGTGTTCCATGGCTTTACCTGCGTCCCATTACATGTTGCTTCTTGGACGGTGGTTTGGCGTCTCCTCCCATTCTCTTTTCTCCTCCCACTGTCCCTTGGATTTTCCTGCCTAGCTCCATCCTGCCCTGCCATAGGCCAATGCAGCTTTATTTATTAGCCATTGGGAGCAACACATATTCACAGCCTACAGAAAGAGATCCCACAGCACAGACTGACTGGAAACTACATACTAAGTAGCCTGTTAGGCTCCGGAGAAGGCAATGAGCAATGTAATTTCATGGCTAGGTTCTTCAGCCAGATTGATATAATAATTGATGTCGTAATTTGTTACCTGTGCTAGATTTCCTTGTCTAGGTCAAGGGCACACTGTTACTCCTTAAGGCCAGGGGGATAAGAAGGAACCACTATCACTGAGTTCCCTGCTACTGCCTTGGGGACAGGAGAGGTGGGCTCTCTCATATCACACATCTGCCATCACCAACAGCAGAAGCCATAAGATCCCAGGTGATCTTTGTTGCTAACCTCTACCTCCCTCACTCCCAAACTCGCCTGTGTGATCCTTGCACTTTGACCTTAGTACTTATTAGGATTTGGTCTCTCTGGGACTTGAACTTAAGATTTTCCTGTGACTATCTAGTTTACATTACCCCTCTGCTCATGGCTCTCAGCTTTTTACCTTGCTGAAGGTGTGCATCTCATACCTACCTTCTCAGCCTTGCAGACCAATCTCAGACCTTTTGGCCCTTTCCAGCTCCCCACAATGGGACGTAGAAGGTTATTTACTGGACCCCATTCTGGCCGCATCAAGAACTATTGTACAAGCATTCAGTATTCTCCATAATACCTCATGCTCACCCTTTAGAGGCCATTGTCCTACAAAAACACAATGTATTCATGTCCAGTTAATCCTACGAACCATATCCAACTTATCTCAAAAATACATCCTTCCCAAAGTTTCCAGTGGCTCCCATCACTTTATTATTTTATTATTATTATTATTATTATTAAATCCAGATTCCTCACTGAGGCCCAAGCCTATGTGACCTAGTTCCTGTCTCTTCATGAATAATATTTCTTACCAATACTTACCTCCATATTAAAGTCACAGTGGCCTTCCAGGCTTTTAAGCCTGAAAAGCTTTTCTACCATAGGGTCTTTCCACACACAATTAGTTCTGTCTCATGGCCCTTCCATTTCTGTGTGAGTGATTTCTAAGTCTCAGTAAAAATGAGTCCTCATCAAAGAAGCCCTCTATAATCACTCTGTTGTTTTTGATTCAAGCTTGTTATAATTTATTTTGGTAGCCTATAGGCAGAGAAAGGACCATATTATTTGCCACTATATACACTGTACTGGATCATAGTACATAAAATTTGAATGATTCTACATTAGCATTATAAAGAGTACAATGGCACTGACAGTAACTTAATAATAACACTGTAATATGGACAAATAGACTTTTGCAGGCCTGATGAGAAACTTAAGCAGCATTTAAAATTTTGTTCTTAAGAAAAAAAGCAACACGTTTACTTACTGTTTGGGGAAAGAATCTGACCATTCTTTGTTGTTGTTGCTGTTATTATTGTTTGTTTTTTGAGACAGGGTTTCTTTGTGTCGCTTTAGCTTCCTAGAATGAACTCTGTAGACCAGGCTAGCCTTGAACTCATAGAGATCCATTTGCCTGTGCCTCTGCCTCCCAAGTGCTACAATTAAAGGCGTGCTCCACCATCGCCTGGCCTGAATCTGCCTGTTCTTATAACAACAGTCAGGCTTCAAAGAATACTGTCTCCTGGTGCTGTCAGGGGCTTGATAGGAAGAAGGAAAACAAGAGGAAGAATAACCTTCATCTTCAGAAACGGACGATCTAATCCAGGAGCGTGACCTCCAAAGGAAACACCTTATGGATGAATACCCAGCATCCTGAGGAAGAGATGAGTTGTGAAGACTCCTTATAAATGGAAAACGTAGAGGAGCGATGCATCGCAATACCTTAATAAGGAATGGATCCTAGAAGAGACGGGTTTGCACCTGTGCTCATCAAATTGGCTGAGGAAAGTGGGCGGGACTTTGGAGCACTGGATTATTCCAGGGAAAAACCATAGGAGAAGGGAAATGAACTTTGTTTAGGAGAGAACAGAAAGTTCAAAGGCAAGAGAAATCCCAGTGATAATAGAGAGGTCCAGGGAGGATATTGGGCGTGGTAAGGAGGACTTCGTTAGGCTATTGAAAAACTTGGACCCATTTATGGAAGTAATAGGTAACTGGTGATTAGATGAACATCATATATGGACTCAAGGACAGCTGATTTTGTTTTTTAATTGTTTATGATCTGGATAAAAGAAAGAAGAATATAAGAACAATCAACTGACATGCTGTTACTATCTATCTGCATATCTATAATATGTATTTACATAATATAATATAGTATAATATAAATAATATAATATATATAATTGGCCTGCCTGTCTTGTTTATCTACCTACATATTTCTTTATATATCCATCATCATCATCATCATCATCATCATCATCATCATCATCTCTTTGTCTATCTGACAAAATGAATCCAATTGACCAGAACTGTAGGAATTCAAAGGAGGTATAAATTCAAGGGACACTGTAAGGGACAACCAAGGAGTGGTTTTGTCAAACCAGACCATCATTCCATTTTCAGAATGAGACATCAGGCTAATCTGCCTTCAGTGTGATCTGCCATTCCAGTAACCTTCAAAAAGGAGTCTCAGGGATGAAAGAGGTACCACAAACAATAAGATCCCTTTTTAATCAGTGTGGTGCTGGCTATAATACCCAGCATGCACTCCAGGACTCTGCTTCCAATCCAGCAGTCCAGACATGGATAGAGTTGCAGGTCCGCCGGTGTCTGTGTGTCAGAACCACAGGCTGTCCTCAGTGCTGAGTGTAGAACACATTGGAACAGTGCAGTTTAGTAGGCATATCTCCAGGGCTCAGCAGTGGTCGACCGCTACATGCCAGTCTCACGAATGGTTTAGCCTATACTGAGCAGCACCTACTGGGGAAGGGGAGGAGACCTGACGCTATTTTCTCCCACACTGAGCATGTGAGAAAGTTGTTCTTCTCGCAGATTACTACCAGCTCTTGCCTCTCACTTCCAGCCTCTCATCTAAAACCCAATCCATCCAGGCAAGGTTCTATAGTTACCTCTGACTGCTTTTCCTGGACCAGTAACCCAAAGCATATACAGTAGTTTCCCATTAATAGTGGGTTCATTTTTCCTAGCTTCCATAACCTATGGTCAATCATGGTCTGAAAATATTAACATTTGTTTTGATTCTTTTGATAGATTATTTTCACATAACATCATACAATGTATTATCCCAGTTGTTCTGTTCTTATTATTATCTTTTATAATCTCTTACTGTGACTAATTCATAAATTAAATATCATTATGGGAATGCATAGGACCAAAGCATAGTACATACAAAGTTTTATTCTACCTATGACCTCAGACATCTGCATGGGAAGGGTATCCTGGGTGACTAAGAAGGACCCATTGCTACCTCAGGGCAAAGAATTCCTAAAGTGTACCACTTTTCATATTAATACATTAGGCTGTGAAGACGTGTCTATTTGCTCCATTAAGCTCTGTGTAAATAGCTCATTCTTTTCAGTGCCTCACAGGATTTGCAGTCACCCATCTTTTGGAGAACACAGCTATTGCACTAGGTAGTGGACGTGCTTCTGAGTAGATTATATCCTGCTTCATAATGACACTCCTTAATCATTTGCATCTCTAACTTCATCAATTCTTGGAGGACACTAATATATTAAGTGTTGGGTATCATCTCATAGTTTCCCTTGCTTTTAGGTACACAGTGGGCATTCAATAAATGCCCCTTCCATCAGACCAGATTGGTAAAGCACAGGAGCAGTTGATGGTTTATGGTTATGTCTAAATCTTCTGTGACCGGAGAAGAAAAGAAGTGAGCATATATTTCAGCCTTGAAATGGTGTGGGAACTTTTTTTCATCTTTAGCAATTTGAGAAACTGATATTAAACTTACCACATAGTAGGGATCGCAGAAGTGCAGTACAAAACCCAAATGACAGTATGAAATGTATTTTGTGTGTATTCACAAGATTCCACGGAATCGATCACCATCCCCTTGACAGAGTTAATATGAACTCCAGCAGCAGTAACCCCCGGACCTCTAATAGAATTCACCGATGGGAAATGGTAACAGTTCCCATGGAAGTATTACCTTCACTGCCAGCGGTGATCTATGGATGACAGCCTCCCAGAAAACACATTGACACAATAGGCTCTGATGGCTCAGATGGGGCCTTTATGTGATATCGGGCCAGTGATCCGCAGACAATGTCTCGCTGGGAGGTTTCTCAATTGCCTTCTCCAAAGCTTTTCCTCATGCTCTCAGGGCCTGTCCAGGTAATTTCTCCAAGCTCAGGGATGTCTTCCTGTGCTCTTAGACCATCACAACTTGCCTCAAGCCATTTCCATTACACTAATGAGCCCAGTAAAGCCAATGAGAAAATGAAGAATAGCTACAGATGGGAGATCTTATCTAATCTGGAATAACATAGGTATAGCTGGGCTTGCTTAGGAAATGTAATTAAGCCCTAACAATCAGAGTTAAGCTTTATATCAAACCCTGTTGGCCAGTTTGAAAGGTGCCTTCTCCATACCTAAAGAGGATGCACAATGCCTGGGCCAGTCAGTCAGTTATTCAGTCAATGAGTATTTGATGAATGTACTAATACTTTTTCAAGGCATATAGAGTAGGTCAACATTGGTATCTGACTTTAGAGAGCTTTCCGTTGAGGGCAAAAAGGTAAAATGACCTAGTTCGCCATTAAGGATTAAATGGCTGGTTTGGTGTATTCTATACACTTTAAGCTGTGCACAATTGTGCATTCAATGCTACCTAAAAAACACTGGTGTTTGAAACATCTGTTTAATCCTGAAAAACGCTGGGCACCTTTCACAGCACTGGACAAGAGAAAAATGGGCAGAGAAAACCAACTAGCAGTAGATACTGAAAAGCCCTGACTCACATTCTTGAGGTAAGTCAAGGACATATGAGAAGGAGGATTTGGGGGAAGGGGAGAGAAGACTATTAACATGTATTAGTATCAATCATGCCCCAGACACTTGACAGGTTGCCTCATTTTACCCGATCACATGTCTAAGAGGTTGTGATGCATCATTTTATGCATGAACAGTGGCTCACAGAGATTGTGTGGCTTACATCAGGCCACACAAGTAGGCAAGGACAGATCAGGTCCCAAGCCCAGATCTCTCGGCTTCAAGGCCACATTCTTCCTCCATCATGCCAACTCATGTTGTTTCATCTGTTCCAAAGCACACACATAACAGGTATCATCCAACACTGCCACCCTGTTGGATGATCAATGTCCTTCAATATGGTCCCCTGACTCGGGGCTGGACAGGAAAGGAGAAAATCAAGAAGATTCAGGTGAAGGATAGACTCATGTGACACTTCCTACTAATTCACACAACTAAAGCCAACCCTGGATTTCTGCCAGGATGCCATGAAATCCCCTTCAGCATCCATCCTGACTGGTCAGTAAAAAGCCATTTAAGATCTAATGTATTTTTAAACATCATCACTTAACAATTTATTTACTGGGAGGATAAACTTGAATACATGCACTGTTTGTTTTTAGAAGAATTACATTAAATCTGAATATATCTCTAAATATCAAAGAAAGCAAACAAATAACACTTGTTGCTGAGAGAAAATTTATACTGAGAAAAATTCAATTCTTGTAATCATGCATGCTATTTAAAAAAATACTTAAGACTGTAAGAAAACACACATAAGGTTTTAGTTGTAAGTACATACAACTATCTTGGTTTGGTGAGATGTGTGATGTCAAGGAGTTATTGTTTTATTTGTTGAATGTGTACTCAAAAAAAAAATGATCCCACCCACCACTCCTTAATCTCCAATATCTAACTCTTTAGAAATATTTTAACAAATAGGTGGACGTCTGTTTTTTCATACTCACAAATTAACATAAACTATATTCAGAAATATATTTCCATTTTATACAAAATGAAATGGTATAAACTGTTGCAGCTTTTTATACAAAATATATCAAGAATGTCCTTCCTTGTCAATACAAACAGATCCATGTTGTTCTTTTTAGGAGCTATACGGTATTCTGTGCATGACTATTTGGCAGCTTTAAGTATCATTGATATAATATATGTATAGTTTTCAGTGCTTTGATGTCTTAATGCTACCATAAACACCTTTGCACATTTTTACACACTTTCATGAATATTTAGATAAGAAGTAAGAAAAATCCCTTCAAAGTACCATGTTCTCATTTTATCAAGTTAAGGATAGGTATTTGACTGTGCCTATTTTTATAGAAGTTTATATGTGCATTTATTCTTTCTCTATATAATTTTCTGATGTATCATTGTACCAGTCTTACATGTGACTGTTATAAATGTATTCAGTGCAGTTCTTGATTATCTATAGCCTCTAAATATGAGGTGGCCTTGTTACCAGAACAGTTCACTCTCTGTCACAGTCGATAGCCCCCACAGAAGGGACAAATCAAGCATGACCCAGATAGGCTTTGAAGCACTACCAAAGCTAACACTAGTAACTGTGTGAGGACTGCAGTAATCAGGGAGACTCCTGAAGGATCTGGATTTTAGCTTCAGCTTGAAACAGGAAGACTGGACTAGCGGAAGGAGTCGAGAATGTGGAGTCAGGACCATGGACAGAGCAGAGAAGGGCGGGATGGGAAAGTGGACTTGGAGAGAGGTATCGGAGGAAAGGGATGGGAGACTCCATAAGACCCTAAGAGGAAAGCTTTGAAAAACAAATAGGAAAGTACACATGTGGCATAGAAATAGGAAATCGGGAGCAATGCACAATTTGGGAAAACCTGCATGCCATATAAAGTAGGTAAGACCATAAATCAAAACTCAGAGTTAAGTGAAATACGCCATAGAAAGAATCAGTGTGGCTGATAGCTACCTACCACTTATAGGAAACCAACGCTGTGCCCAGACTTGTGCTAAGGTCTCTTGTCACAACATCTCTGTAGCAGGAATCTTAACAGTTCTTATCAATAAAATCAAACCTGGGCCAGTTATTGGGGTGAACGCTGGAAGATCAGAGAAGCAGAACAAGCCACAGCTGCCTCACCTCACTAGTTCCTCAGCTGATCCTGTTTCATCACACTGGAAGCTTCTGAATCCTTGTCCAAATGAATCTCAGCTGAACTGTGATGCTCCAAAGCCTGAATGCTTAACCAGCCAAATGCTTCTAGTTTCTGGTCTTCATGCCTTATATACCTTTCTGTTTTCTGTCATCACTCCCTGGGATTAAAGGATTGCTTTCTGGGATTAAAGGTGTGTGTCACCATGTGTGGCTGTATCCTTGAACACACAGAGATCTCTGCCTCTGGAATGTTAGGATTAAAGGTGTGTGCTACCACTGCCTATCCTTTATGTTTAATATTGTGGCTGTCCTGTTCTCTAACCACAGATAAGTTTATTAGTGTCCACAATATTTGGGGAACATAATACCACCACACATCTCATTCAATCTTCAGGAACCACCCTTTAAGGCTACTCTGAGTGTATCCACTGTCACTGTGTATGATTTAAGTGTTAACCCATTTACTCTCTATAACCCTATGAAGTACCCCTGCCCCCCCTACACACACACAATGTGGCACCTTGAGATTGATTTGTTTAGGATTGAACAGCTGTATGGCAGAATCAGAATTTGAGGCCAGATGTCAGCCAACATATCAACTCATCCCCATGACTTTCCTCAATAATTATCACAGCCAACTCCCAGGAAGTATCCCATTGTCTGTGCGTAGGCGGTACTTATTCAGGGATGAGATGAAAGCCTTTAATAGAAGTTGTGCAATTCTGAGGTTTGTGCTTTGGAGTGCCAAGACTTTATTTGATATCTACTTTTATAACATACTGTGTAACCTCAATTTCCATTGAACTTTCCTTTTTGTAAGGCAGAGATGAAACAGTGTCCACTATATAGAGTGACATGTAAAAGTAATTTTGAGTGTCACAAAAGGAGCCAGAAGAAGTACCTAAATTACAGAAAATGTTCCAGAACTTTGGATATTGGAAAGTACTTATAGATACAGAGCCCATCTTGATGTCAACCACCTGATCACCTACTTGGAAGAAATCTCCAGAGCTGAAGATATGCTAATTCTTAACTATAGGCATTTAAACATTGGAGTGTATTTTCATGGAAGACTGAGTTCTTAGGTGTTATGTTACCTATGTTCCCTAGAAGCAATCACTACCAAAGGAGTAGAGAATTAATGTGCAAACCCATAGAGTATTCTAGGACTGCTCACACTGAAGGGGAGATAAGTAGCCTTTCTGATAGGGGCATGCCAAATATTAAAATGCCCCAAGTTTCATGTGCCACTCTTTGGTTGTATAATGATCTATAGTATCATTGTGTTGGCATCAGAACAGCCCCAAAGGGGAGATTAGCATGATGATTTTGTGCTTTAGCTGATTCCTTGAAACACTTCCTAGATAACACCATTATTTGCATTTTCCTGATGCTAATCCAAATGTTGAGATTCTACTAATTTGGATAAGACACACCATGAGTTTATGGCAGTGGAAAGTAAAAAGAAAGGGCTCGCAATATTTGTCCCCATCACTGTAAATGGTTAACCTAAATAACTACGCCTATACAGTTAATAAACATGGGGGTTTGCGGAGCAGTACCTTCAGAATATGATAAAAAAAAAAAAAATTCACTAAACCCGCCTGGGAAAAGCTACAGGAGACTTATAGTCAGGATTTATAGAACAGCGTGTTTAAGGCAGAAGTTGAATCAGAGTCAGAATGAATTCAGATTTGTTGTGTTGTTCTTTAACTGGGGTGGGGGCAAGTCCACCTTAAGGAGACATTGAAAGGAAGAAGTCCTGACTGAAATCTGGTGCTGAAGGGATACCAAATGCTAGCTATCAAAACCACTCATGGCCTTAGTTCAGACCCTGTACTCCTCAAAGCTGTTCCAACCGTCTCTATCAAAAGCTGCTCTGTGCCCACCCTGAGGATATCAGGGCTGGCAAGCAGCCAACCCAAGGCTTCCTGCCTTATACTTGACAATCCACCTGCCTGTAAGCCTCCCCTGGAAGGAAAGGAGAGTCCTGATCACCACTCTTTGCTTTCTTTCTCTGGGAACACTGTGTTTTCAGAAGGCTGCTGCCTAGAGCCTTCTAGAATGCCCACAGAGCCTTCACTTCATCTCACACTGTGCTTTTTCCCAGTTCTTCTAACTCTGGGAGAAGGGAACCCTTCACCATGCCTCCCACTCTTGGGGGATGCTAATGCAATGCCAAAGGTCAGCCCCAGCCTCTTGTACTGTGAAGGTCCCGTGCAAGAGGCAGCACTCAGGAGAGATATACAGGTATCAGGCTGTCAGACCCCGATGTGGACACACATAGCTTCAGTGAGGAACATATGCATCAGGAGGGGCTTTTCTTCCAAGGTAGAGGTGCGGAGTGCATTTCATGCACATAGTGTACTGAGCAGCCCAGGACTGCGGAGGTGCCCCCCAAGTGCCTGCTTCTATGAAACTGACTGTAGTGAGCACAGAATCTTCTTCTGCAGTCTCTGAGGCACATGGACAGCCCTACAAGTTAGTGTTTAGTAATAGATGATATAGAGCCAGCAGATTAGGACCTGGGATCTTAATTCTCCACCTATTTACTTCACTAGATAACTTCTAAACCCAGATTACCTGTGATACGGGGAATAAAAATACTACTTATATCGTTGAACAATTGTGAAAAGCAAGTGGCATAACTGCTTATTATAGGGTGGGCTAATAAGACGTCAGGGTCTTCTGACTATAATTTCAAGGCACCCTGCATAGATTCTTTCTGATCTTTTAATCCTTTTGATTGAACGAGAGCCATGCTGCAGGCTCTCACCAGCTGGGTTACTTGCACCAAATCAAATAACCGTTAGGTAGCTAGACCAGATCTTTCTCATCAGAGAGTGTGGACACCTTGTTCATCATCCTAACTCGCAGGCAGTTTGGCCCCATTGCAACCCACCACCCTGACTGAAATGTTAAAGTCACTCCATTCTGCATCAGTTTCCCGCACTGGTCGGCTGTTCAGCAAAAAGTGTAGACCTGAGTAAGGCTCACCCACCAGATGAAGGAATGCTGACATGATGTATTTACAAAATGCCTCACACCACAGAAACTGGCCACTCTGACAGGCATATTTTAACAGGAAACGAGGCAGCCTGCTTTCCAAAATGCTTGCTCTTGCATCTCATTACCAAAGAAGGAGAGCCACATTTTTTTTTATTGGCCCATAACCTTTTCAGTTATGTGAGTTTGGCACAAAATGACATCTGTTACCCAGCAGGCTGCCTCTTGGCATTCCAGTGATGGCTATATTAGGGCCACCGCAGGGCCCAGGCCTGCCATAAGCCCTTCGTGAATCAAAGTGCCACTAATTTTCCCCTAATAAAAACCACAAGATGGTATCCAGACTGTGCTTTTCAATTTACATTGTTCTGCCATGCAGTAGCAAGATCATGAATTTTAATTGCCGACTGAGATTTGGTCCTGTAACTGCACCATGGGCCCAATGCCACCATGGAGAGAGTGGTGCAAAGTCAGTTGAATGGTGTTTTTACAGGGAAATTTGATTACATTAAATCCCGATGACTGAGGCCAGATTCAGCAGAGGGTTCTCATTACACACTAATTCCCCCTTTCCCCCTGCACTTGCTTCACCTTCTCCAACATTTTATAAATCTTATCTAACACGACTCACAATAGGACTAAAACATGCATCTTACTGCCTTCCACAGATGCTGGTAATAAAAGGCAGAGATAGTGGGAATCAGATAGAGGAGAGAGAACAGGAGGCCGGTGTTGGCTGTGGTTTCATCAATAATTCATCATCTGCCTCTCCAAACCAAAGCTCCCTGCAGCTCTCTTCTTTAACTGGTGTTTCCCTAAGTCTCCTAAGTAGCCAGCCTTGAAGAAAGGAAGCTGAACCCCTGACTTGTCCTTTGTCACATCTATGGGCAATTTCTTTACAGTCTTTCTCAACTCCAGTCTTTATCTCCAGCTCTGCTCCACCACCCTAGTGTCTTCCTCATCTGAAACCTGGTAGAGCAGTTAGTCGCCTAGCATTCCCAAGGCTCTGGGTTCTATCCCCAACACCGACACCAGGTAAGATGATCTGAAAAACTGAGCTATTCGTGTTACAGGTTTATGGGCAGACAGCTCTGGTTGCAAACAAATCTGGGTTAAAGTCTGTACTAGCCACTTGCGAACTGTTTGGCCTTAAACAAGGGATTTAACACACCCACAGTCTCATTAAAAAATAAAGCTGACAGTCACCACTTCTCAGAGTATTGCTTATAATGATCTCAACCAGGTGAGCATCAAGACTTCTCACTATGTTAACCATTTGGCATGATCTACTTCTTTGTTTGACATACCTTCAATTTTCTTTTACTAGAATGATGCTACAATAAAACTATCTACTGCTTCAAAGCCTACACAAAGCATTAGACAAACACCAAAAACCTTAGTCTTTTGACCAAGACTTTTTATGATGAGTCTGTATATCAGTTTCTCAACATGCCTCTTCTACAACAACTTCATTGTCCTTCCTGGACTCCCTGAACACACTTTCTGTTCCCTGTTAGTACAGTTCATACGTTATGTCATTCCTCTCCCTGCATCTTGACCTCATCTCTCTCATCTGAACGCAGTTTTTAAGGTCTACCTCAAATCTATCACACTTTCAAAACACCTTCCACTTCAACCCAGACTAGCCTCCCTTCTCCACAGGACCTTGTAGTCAACCACTGTGAGGTTCCTGCTACATGTTGCAGACTGCCAAGGTTGCACCCCTTCTTTCGTGGATCTGTTGCCCATTGTTGCAATTAATTTGGATTTCAGCCAGTGGGCTGCCTTACAGATGAAATGACCTTAGCATAAAAGTCTTTGGGTTTTCAGCCTTTGAATATAATCCGAAGTGTATACATTTTATGTGACATCTATAATAATAAATTTTTGTAGAAGGCACATTATTAAAATGTAAATTTGGATTCTGTTTTAGTTATTTTTCTAGTGCTGTGCTACAACACCAAGACCAAGGCAACTAATAAGAGAAAGGGTTTACTGGGGGTTTTGGTTCCACAGGGATAAATGTCCATCTTGGCAAGAAAGAGCGTCAGCAAGCAGCAGGCCAGAGAAGGATGCGGAGGGCTCACGTCGTGAACTGTAAGCAGAAAGCAAAGAGATAGTGAACTAGGATTGGTGTGTGGCTTTGAAGCCTCAGAGCCCACCTCCAGTGACATACCTCCTCCAGTAAAGCCACACATTCTAAGTATACCGAAACCATGCTGCAGCTGGAGACCAAATATTCAAACACCTGAGCCTATGAGGAAATGCGGGTTGTTTTTTTTTTTCCTCTTTGGGGGCCTGCCACCCAGCTCCCAAATAAATACACAGAGATTTATTTTTACTTGTAAATGCCCAGTCTTAGCTTGTTTTTGTTTCTAGTCAGCTTTTCCAACATAAATGAACCCATTTCTCTTCTTCTATATTTTACCTTTCTTAATTCTGTATGTCTTTCTTCACTTCTTACTCTGTGGCTGGTTGTGTGGCTGGGTGCCTGGCCCCTGGCATCCTCCTCTCTTTCTCCTTTTTCTCGTTCGTCTTCTTTTTGAGCCTAGATTTCTCTTCCCATTTACTCTCTGCCTAAAAGCCCCGCCTATCCCTCTCCCCTGCCTAGCTATTGGCCATTCAGCTCTTTATTAGCCCAATCAGGTGTTTTAGACAGGCACAGTAACACAGCTTTACAGAGTTAAACAAATGCAACATAAAAGAATGCAACACATCTTTGCATTCATTAAACAAATATTCCACAGCACAAACAAATGTAAAGCATCTTAAGCTGATAACCCACAACAAGGAAACATGTCATTCAAACCACCACACACTAAGGAACGAATAAGCAAAGCACTATTCCCGCTTGGTAGTTACCAAACATGACATTAACAGGACATCATTCTTAGAAAAGGCTCCTGCTGAATGGGTTCATCTCCTAGATGCCCTTAGAAAGGGGGAAAGTATTTCTTGGTCTATAGGAATTTGTCAATGGACAGAAAAATCCTAATCTCACAGTGAGGAGACCAAGGAAGTGTAATGTACCCCATGACTGGGGAATTAAGCCCATCCCAGATGACATCCATAGGTGACAATCAACTAGATCACTGTTTTTCACCACAAAAATTCAGACCACAAGACAGTTGTCTGAAAGGAGTTGTTTAGATCCAATGGATTATGATCAATAAGAAATGAAAAAGGTACCAGAGTGGAGATGAATCATCTTTATGTCTGTCTTTCTTACATCCTTCCTTCCTAAATAAACCATCTTCTTTACCCCATCTGTGAACAGCAGAGTATTTGTATTTACAAAAGCAAGGTCAAGTTTCTCATGGCCAGAAACAAACTAGAGCCCAAGTGCCAGAGAGTGGGCAGAACCTGTCATGTCCCAGAGGGTCAGCATTGGGAACTGGAGGAAGAACACATACAGATTCTAAGACACTGTGTGATAATGGCTGCAAAGGGACACACCAGAGAGGATACTGAGAGATACAAATGCCCAAATCAAGAAGTGAGTATCGCAGTCAAGAGCAAGAAACAAGTTAATGAAGGCCAAGTGTGGCTAGTACCAGCATTATCATCGCTATCTTTCAAGATGAACAGTGTCCTCTCTGAGCCCTTTGGCCTTAGATGCGTTTTGAAGTCAGAATTTTTAGGTTTTGGATGCATTAATTAAATTGATTTTAGTGCAATGTTTCTGGAGCAAATGTCACTACGTGAAATCAGAAAGAGTCATCAACCTTGTGTCTAGGTCAGGTGTTGCTGCTGGAACCTTGTAACACCAATGCACAAGCACTAACTTTTCTTTAGAATTTTGAGGTGTCTCAGAGTTACCAATGCGATGGACTAAGGAAGACTTATAAAGTGGCAGACACTGTGTGAGGGCCTCCATTCACCAGGGTGGGCTGACTCTTGGGTGACAGTCATCATGTCCAGTACAAAGCAAAGGAATTGGGATGCTAAGAGATGTCTCATGGTCATCAGATACTTCAGCTACAACCTGTGAACATGGCCCTGAGTGGAGGATTCGTTTTATTAGTTTAACTCTTAGGTTAGCCTGTAAAGCAATGGGTTTCGTGATGACATTTTTGTGTGTACTTTGTACTTACCTGTTTCCCTTTCCACTGTCTCTCCATATGCTTCTCTTCATCCCAAGAATTCCCCTCCTTCCACATTCCGGTTATTCCATGACCTTCTTTGTCCTCCACCTCAAGGTCTGTTCCTGTCTGCTTCACATCACACACACACACACACACACACACACACACACACACACACACACACACACAGATTCTCCATAGAAAAGAAAATATCTGGTATTTGTCTTTAAAGTAGAATTCGGATGTGAGGGTCCCATTGTTCTTGACCATGTTGAGAGTCACATGGAAAAGCTACTACTCAGTAAACCACAGTTTCTAGAGAAAACTCTGATTTGACACAGCCCCAACTACACTCAGAAGTTCTTATTTGTCTCGTATTTCTGCCTTATGGGTCTTGCCATTGACTCTCAATTGTCTCTTAGTATTCTGAAATTCTTCCTTAATGACTGTCTTAGGGGCTCTAGAGGAACAAAACTAATAGTGTGTGTGTGTGGTGTGTGTGTGTGTGTGTGTGTGTGTGTGTGTGTGTATGTGTGTGTGTGTGGTGTGTGTGTGTGTGTGTGTATGTGTGTGTGTGTGTGTGTGTGTGTGTGTGTGTGTGTGTGTGTGTGTGGTGTGGTGTGTGTGTGTGTGTGTGTGTGTGTGTGGTATGTGTGTGGTGTGTGTGTATGTGTGTGTGTGTGTGTGTGTGTGTGTGTGTGTGTGTGGTGTGTGTGGTGTGGTGTGTGTGTGTGTGTGTGTGTGTGGTGTGTGTGGTGTGTGTGTGTGTGTGTGTGTGTGTGTGTGTGTGTGTGTGTGTGTGGTGTGGTGTGGTGTATTACAAAGGGTATTTATTAGATTGGCTGACATAGCACATATGGGCGATCCTGGAAAGGCTGAGAACCTGCATTTGTTCAGTCCACAGGACTAGGGGGGCCTTAGAAGCCGCATCCAGTGCTGAAGGCCTGGAGGATTCCTAAACAGCCACTGGTCTCCAGTCACACCGGAGGCTGGCTTCCATGTTAGTGAAGGTTGTTAGCAGCAGCCGCAGGATGACTCTATTCAGCAGCACAGAGCCAAGGCAGGCCAAACAGTGCTGCTTTTCCTTCAGACTTCCTCAAACCTGGGCTACTACAGAAGGTGCTGCACCCACCAAGCCCCTCCCCTCAATTAACGTTTCCAGGAGCTATCCTCAAATACCCACCCACAGGCCTGTCTCTTCGTTGATCCCAGACCCAACCAAGTTGGCAACAAAACTCAACTATGTAATTATAACTATGTTATAATTAGACAAACAGAGCACCTTTTCCTAAGGTTGATCATTTGCACTAGTGACCTGATCTTTCAAAGGTGCCTATTTAAGGTTATTTTAAAAGTTATTTTGATTCTATAATATCACCAGTCATTTCCTCAACCTACAAAGGCTACCAGAGATAATACTATTGTAAAGACCAACTTTTTAATGTAACAGAAATGGAAATGAAAGAGCCCATACTTCCTCTCGTCTGCAGATTTCATCTATGCATTGTTGTGGCGGTACAATCAGGCAATACCTGCCTACAGTCATGCAGGAAGTTGCCTTAGCAAAGGTCATTGTCCCTGGTGTCCCTGAATATTGGCACCTGGATTTCTCATCTGCTCCCTACTGACCCCTGAAGCCACCCCTCTAAGCAATGTTCCAAACTAGGGACTCGGCAGGGTCCTTAGATCAGTGGCCTTAGCTCCCACTTCCAGCACAACCCTGAGGGTTGTCTCTCACTTAATCCTTCGTCATAATAACCAAGTCAGATGACAATGTGGAGGGGGCAGGAAGGCAGATAAACAGAAAAAGGAACTATCTTGCCTTCTCTCCTGTGCCTCTTCCCTGAGCCCCTAGACCATATCATCAATGACCTGGGTTCTATCACCAAGTAACATTCACATTTTTTTTTTAATTTAAAAAAATGAGTGTGTGTGTGTGTGTGTGTGTGTGTGTGTGTGTGTACAGGGGTTTGTATGCCTTGTATGCCACAGCCTCAAGAATCCGTTCTGTCCTTCCACTGTAGAGCTGTTGAGTCCTGGGTCTTCAGGTCTTCAGGCTTTGGACAGCAAATGTTTTCACCCTTTTGAGCTGTTTCTGTGGCTCAGACACTTGACTTTTATTGTTTCCTTTATGAAGTGCTGGGAATGGAGCTCAGGCCTTACACATGCTTACCTAGCATGCTGACCCCAGACTCAGATCAATCAGAAAAGCAGTAATTTTCTGGACATTTATGGTCAGGAAGTTTCTCTACCTTCCATAGTACCCAACTCCCTCTCTCAAGTGGATACTCTTGGGGGGGGAGGGGTTGTAAATATCTATTTGTTATCACTTGTTTTTCCCAAGGGGTTGTTCTTTATAACTTGATCAAGTCACTTACTACCTGGATATCTGTTTTCAAGTTCTCTGAAAAATGAAGTTGCTTTCTCAGGTGGAGGCTGCTGAAACGTGTGGTGTAGGCTGAGGAAAGAAGAAGAAGCCATGTTCTAGGATGTGTGTGAGGATTTTCACTTGACTGCTGTTAATGCCAAGGAGCAGGATCTGCCAAAATCCCTGTGTGCTGAGAAGAAAATATCTGCCTTCATGTGGTGGTTTCCTCTGGCATTGTTGATAATTCACTGTGGTGTGATTAACTTTCGCCACCCTAATGGCACGTATACGTCACACTCTGAAGATGCTGTTTGTCGACTTAATGTAGATATTATTGTTATCGTTTATTACAGAGAAGTATCTTGCAGTAATTGAAATAGAACATGGTGCCATTAGTCATCCCGAATACAAAATGTTAACTTTAAACTGGTCACACTGTATTAAATACTCCTCAAACCATAAAGCAATTTGATTTTCAAGTTTGAACAAAAAGCTAGAAGTTTAAGATGGAGTGTACACAGCTCTGAGATCACAAATCTGCGTTAGGTTTCTCTACAGCTAGCTTTAGGTAAGGAAGTTGCTTCATTTTTGTAGGGTGGGGCACAGATTTTCCCTTCTGATGTGTATATACTGGATAAAATGATTTTGAAATCGTTTTCAGGCAATTCAGAAATAACCTGTTTTCCTCTTTGTTTCTGTATTCGCCTTAATAACTTGTTAATAATCTTATCCATATTTTCAATATTGAACTCACTGAGATCCTAAATATGAAAGGAGGTCACATCAAACAGCAACAATAAAAACCACTGGAAGTGAGACAGGGCTGATCATAGACCTCTGTCCACAGACCATCCAGTTGTGTCCTCACAGCCTCGTTTGTTACCAAGTAGTAAGACTGAAATTACATTTTATAGGTCAAAATGTTGGAGGGGGGGTCCCCCGTTTCTTTCACATGGCAGAATGTGATTAAAAACAAAAATTGCTTACAACATGCACGCTAAATGCACACTGGCCTGTGCTACAAAGGGAAAGGTGGTATGTGGCTTTCTACACAGCACCGGCTTTTCAGGGAGGAAGGGCTAAGTCAGTCTTTAACCTGTGGGTTTGTTTGTTTTGTTTTTTTTTTTTTAATCAGACACAGGACACTGTATCTGCATTGTTAAATAGCTAAGCTTTAAGGGGTTGCTCTTCTGTGTCCATCATTTATAAAAATAACTCACTGGGTGGTGTTTTGACGTTTTCAAAATTTATGCCATAATTCCATTTTTTGAATAGACCATTTTAATTATAGAAGTAAAGCATGCTCCTCCTAGACAATCCACAAAATACCCGGGTGAAATAAAGTCACTGAAAATGCCTCCAGGCGATATTTTCAAAAGCTCTTGTAGCCATTTTGAATGTTAAAACATTCATTAGAGACTCTTGCCTTTCCCTTTGACATGGACTGATAAGCCACTGAGGACCCCTCCGTGGAGTCTGGTAACTCAGATTCGATGTCGTGTCACATCTGACTTCTGTCTGGAGCGTGCCTCTTCAGCAGCATATTTATTGGTGACCACTTTGCAAAGAGATTAAAATGAAAATGTATGAAGAGTCCCAGAAGGTAGGCTGCTTTGAAAAGCTGTTTACTTGCCTGGGGCATGGTTTGGGAGGTGAAAGGTCAAGGATCGTCATAAGAAAGCCCCGTGGGCTGTCCATTCAGGGGAGCTCAAGGCGCTTTCATCTCTGTTTTTGTGGACACCAGCTGTGGCTACCTTAATCCTCTCCGTGCGTTTCATCTTTTTTCCTTTTCTTAATAATCTATAAGTAAACCTTGGAAAGGGGCCTGTGGGGACAAGAAAGTGATGGTCGGAAAGCATCAGCCGAGGGAGAAGAGACAGAATGGGTAAGGAACTCCGGACGACATGGCGGAGCTCAACAGCCTGTTTGATGGGACTTGGTTTGTCTCACTGCACCAGTGGCTACTATGAGTCGTAAACATTATCTAAATCCTAAAACAAAGGAACGCCGCTACGCTAAACGTCTCACGAGCCTCTCAAAGTGCTTCCCATAAATGATCTTTTTGTGCAAACGACGACAAGCGCATTTCACAATTTTGAAGCTATTAAGAACCCGAGAGTTAAATACACCCAGCACGATGCTTGTTTCAGCAACCACGCCCCGCTCCCCCTGCCCCAGTACTAACGTGTTCTGCCTTGATCACCCCCTTTCCAATAACAAGAAGGTTGAGGTGAAATGGGGGTTTGGTGGACTTCTGATCCCTTGGTGTGTGAAGAGAGGGAAGCCAGAGATGGAAGGCAAAACTCAGTGCATTCTAGTCAAGGTTTTTTTTTTTTTTTTTTTTGTTTTTTTGGGGGTTTTTTTGGTTTTTTGTTTTTTTTTTTGTTTTTTTTTTGGTTCCAAAAGGCCAAGAATACAATGTGAACACAGACAGGAAGAGAGCCTTTAAAGAAAGGGTCATTAAAAATAACAAGGAAAGTCCCAGAAACATATCACGGTAGGCTAACTCCCTGAAAACTCCAACGAGGAGCCTCTTCCTTGCCTGACAGCTGTGTGGGTACTTTGGTGCGTGAATAAGGCCTGTTGGTGCCTCACCTGTGGAAAGCAGCACTTTGGACCCCCATGCTGAGGTTCATAGAGAAAGTGGTGCTGACGCTGTGATCGACCAGGGAAAAATGGAGGGCAAGAAAACATCAACGCCAGAGACCATCCTAGCAACACCGAGGGAATCTTCTGCATGATATTGCTGGTTCCTTTTGCAGAGGAGAAAAACATCTTTAATATTAACCACAAAGATGGGGTTGGGTGGGGAAAGGAAGGCAAGGCCGTCTCTCTAGAGAAACCAGAGCCTGGGCTTGATGTGATGTGTTCGGATGATGCTGAGTGCCCTGCAGTAACCCTTGGCAACAGCCATTCCCAGAACAGCTGTCAAGCAGTGACTTAAATGGATGACCTAAGTGCTGGCTTTGTTTTTTATTTGGCTGCTTGTTTTTTAACCCTGATGTATGCCTATGAACACCTGGGGACTCTTTCTTTTTGGAAGAAATAAGCTGGCATATATTTTACGTTCAGAAGGTACTTTCACTTGAATACCCAAGAGAAACGACTTCATTGTCACAAGCACCAAAGACCTGTTAAATATATTACTCTTAAAAGCCCCAATCCCAAATTTAGTGCATGTCGTTCACAAGTGCTATCATTCTAATTAATGCTCGCTGCCAGAATTAAGAAAATTGCACTGTGGGCTTCATCTCTACCCTCCTGGCTGTGCCTTCTGGTGTCAGAGTACTTGCCTTGAAACCCTGACTCACCCACTATTTGTATAAACTTAAGGCAACCAGGGGTCCTCTCCACACCTCCGCTGAACATTTACAACACAAAGCTTGATATAGGACCTAAGGGAAGGTGTAAGCTCAGGGGAGGCACTCAGCATGCTGCCTGGCTCCTCTTCAGTGCCAAACACAAGATAGTTGGCCGCCATTACCCTTAGTAAGTGCTCAGTGTTAGCAACTATATGATGCACACTAAGAAGGAATAACTGGTGAGTGCTAATAGCCTATAACACAATGCTTTCTTACAGTTCATCATTTTGCACTTTTGCAAATGTCCTTCTGAACTTAACAGCTATATATTTTTGTCATCTCTCACTGCTGTGCATCCATTACAAGGGAAATACCAGTTAAATCACTTAATGAATTCATAAACCTACTCAGCAGCGGGGCCCAATTCTCCCGAATACCTTTTTGAGTTATCAGAGCTCCAAGACCACCAGGAACACTGCTGATCCTGCAAAACTGCATTTATTAAACTCGCTGAGCAAGAGAAAGCAGCACCTTGGCAGTGTATCAGCAGTCTCCAGAGGGGAGGAAGGAGGGGGATGTGTCATGTCTGGGGGTGGGTGTAGAGTAGGCACAAGGTAGTTTGCAGCAGAGTTAGTAATAATCGAGAACTGGGCAGGGGCAGGTCAGAATTTGTAATGGGAAGAGCGTCTCCAAGTCTTGCAACAAACCGGGCTAATGTGAAAACTCCTTCCCACGGTTCGCACAGTTCACACAGGCTTTGCAAATCTTGCACTGTGGTTTTGCAAGTACCGATTGTTGCTTTCGTTCTCATCCAGTCATTCACATTTATTTGCCCATCCAACAGCATGGTCTGTGTGCCATCATGGACACTGGTAGGGATGGGGGGATTTCACGAATAGCTCTTCTTATCACTATGACAAAATGTCTCCCCACACAGCTAAAGGAAAGAAAGTGGTTGGTTGGTTTGTTTTGGCTCAGTTGAAGGGGATGGCCTGTCACAGCCTGAGAACCCTGCAGCAGGAGCTTGAGACAGCTGATCCTGTGGAGTCCACAGCCATGAAGTAGATAGAGATGAATACTGGCGCTCAGCTTCCTTCCTTCCTTCCTTCCTTCCTTCCTTCCTTCCTTCCTTCCTTCCTTCCTTTTTTCTTTCTTTCTTCCTCTCTGTCTCTCTTTCTTTCTTCCTTCCTCCTTCTCTCTCTCTCTCTTTCTTTCTTTCTTTCTTTCTTTCCTTCCTCTCTCTCCCTCCCTCCCTCCCTCCTTTCCTTCCTTCCTTCCTTCCTGCCTTCCTTCCTTCCTTCTTCCTTCCTTCCTCTTTCTTTGTTTCTTTGTTTCTTCCTTCCTTCCTTCCTTCCTCCTTCCTTCCTCTTCTTTCTTTCTTTCTTTCTTTCTTTGTTCCTTCCTTCCTTCCTTCCTTCCTTCCTGCCTTCCTTCCTTCCTTCCTTCCTTTCTTTCTTTCTTTCTTTCTTTCTTTCTTTCTTTCTTTTTTTCTGATAAATCCAGGACCCTACCCCACACAAAGGTGCTACCACATTTAGGCTGGGTCTTCTCCCCTCAGTTAAAACAATATAAAGTCTTCCCAGCAGATGTGCTCAGAATTTTATCTCTCAGGTGATTGTTTTGTTCTGGTTCTTATGATCAGCATTAATTTATGTCTTCAATCTAAAAATTCACCATTTTTCCAAGTTATTTTCCATAAGGAAGTCATTTTACCTCAGAAGAAACCTCGTGAACTAAGAAGAAAGACATTCTTTCAGCATCTGCCTTGGCGTTATTGGTACTGCTATGAGACCCCAAAAGCAACTCAGGGAGGAAAGGGTTTATTTCATTCACAGTTCCATAGAACAGTTTATCATCAAAAGCAGTGACAGCAGGAACTCAAATCAAGGCAGAGGTCATGGAGGGGTGCTGCTTACTGGCTTGTTCCCCATGGCTTTCTCAACCTGCTTTCTTATAGAACCCAGGATCACTAGCCAGGGTAGCCTCCACCTCCAATGGGCTGGGCCCTCCCCCATCAGTCACTAATTAAGCAAACGCCCTGGAGGTGTGCCAATAGCTGGACTTCACGGAGGCATTTTCTTAGTGGAAGTCCCTGCTTCCAAAATGGCTAGCTTGTGTCAAATTGACATAAAAGTCGCCATCACAACATCTCACCTTGTAATCATGTGCCGTTTGGTGAAATTAGAAAAGATAATCAAAGATACATTCTTTAATATTTATTTACTTATTTATTTATTTATTTATTTATTTTTGAGGCAGGGTCTCCATATGTAGCTCTGCTTGTCCTGGAACTCACTCTGTAGACCAGGCTGGCCTTGAACTCACAGAGATCTGCCTGCCTCTGCCTCCCAAGTGCTGGGATTAAAGGCACGCACCACCACTCCTGGCCTTGTTTTTTAATATAGAATTTTAAATATATACAGTAATTTAAAAATATATAACATACTTTTGGGCAGTACTGAGGATTGGTCCTAGGTCCTTATGAATGTGAAGCAATCACTCTACATTGAACTAAGATATAATCCTATGTTTTTATTTTGAATTGACATGTAGAGAGTATAAGTATTTATTCAGAGGGATACTTTAATTGAATTTTGAACTGAGTAGATTTGAACTTGACTGACTGGTAACTTGCCCAATAGATGTAATGGCAACTCCCAGGAAGCTACGTCCATCAGGACTCTGACCTCAAGACTCACTTATTTCTGGGAGGCCATGCATTAGTGTCTGTGTCTGTGCTCTTTCACATGTTGGGTAGGATGCAGAAAGAGAGAAAACTGGAAACCCACTCATATTGTCAATGGTTTGCTTTCTTCTGAAAGACTACCCCAAACATCAGGCTTCTGGATAATGGACATTGCCTTCTAACTGGGATGGGCCAAGGAAGAAGTGTCTTGTATTTCCATGGCACCAGAGCCTTAGAAGTCTCATATGGTGAACAGAGGTCAAGCTCTCTCCCTTCCCATGCTTGAAAGTAATTCAAATTAAAATATACTAAGTAAGAAGTTATCTTTTGATTTTCCAACAATATTCTGACTTCTCTGTGATTTTTTTTTTTACCAATTACACATCTGATAGAAGGTAATATCCAAAATATATAAAAGAACTAAAAAACAAAACAAAACAAAAACAAACAAAAAAACTAGACATCAAGCAAACAACTCATTTAAAAAATGGGGTACAGATCTAAACAGAAAATTCTCCAAAGAGAACACTCAAATGATTGAGGAACAGTCTAAGAAATGTTCAACAGCCTTAGCCATCAGGGAGATGAAAATCCAAACTGTTTTGAAATTTCAACTTACACCTGTCAGAATGGCTTAGGTCAATAAAACAAGTGACATCTCAAGTTCATGAGGATGTGGAGTAAGGGGAACATTCATTCATTCCTGGTGGGTGTGCTAACTTGTGCAACCACTGTGGAATCAGTGTGGCAGTTCCTCAGGAAGATGGGAATCAATCTCCCTCAAGATCCAGCTATACCACTCTTGGGCATACATTCAACACTTCATCTTACCTCAGAGACACTTGCTCAACCATGTTTGTTACTGGGCCATTTATAATAGCTAGAAATTGGAAACAAGTTAGATGTCCCTCAACAGAGGAATGGATAAAGGAAATGTGGTGCTTTAAAATACAATGGAGTATTACTTGGGCTTAAAAAATGAAATTCTCAGGTAAATGGATGGAACTAGAAAAATACCATCCTGAAGTGAGGTAACTCAGACCCATAAATACAAATATAGCATGTATTCACTTATATGTAGGTATTAGCTATTAAGTCAATGACAACTAAACCTCTGCAGAACCACAGAGGTTAGGTTTAGAGTGAGGGACTAGAGGGGTACAGATAGACTCCCCCTAGGAAAGGGAAATAGTTATGGATGGGGGCAGGATGGATCAAGTGGGATGAGGAAGGAAGAGAGGGTGGGATATGGAATACAGAGAAAGACAGCTAAAATAAAGAGGCATTTGAGGAATGAGATGAAAACCTAAAATATATATGTATATGAAGGCAATCTAAATGAAATTGCCAAATAATAAGGGGAAAAGGGCCCCTGCTGGACATCTCTTGTCCTCAAACAAAGCCTCTAGTTCCAGGAATGGGTTTCATCTAATTGAATTGTTGGCCAAAGGGGTTCATGGGAACCCCTAAATGACTCATCAAAACTATAGGTTGCTCTGCACAAGCTGACAGCAAGGCCCCATTGCTGGAGACAACACCCACACAATTCATTGAACACAAGAGAAGTTGACCTGGTGCCTCCATAGAGCATTCACCCTCCTATTTGCTAGCATCTTGGGTACAGGAAGGTTCTCTCCATGCGTCCAAAAGAGAAAGTAAATACCAACCCAGCCACAAACCCTTTCATCTAAAATGCTGTCTTTGCAAGATATGCTAGGACAATTGTGACACAGAGCTTGTGGGAATAGCCAATCCATATCTGATATGACTTAAGACCTACTACTTGAGATAGAACTCATATCCAACACTGCTTGGATGACCAAGAACCCAAGACTAGATAGCCCAGGGACCCAGGGGAAAACCAAATACTAGTGTTCTATTAAAAGAACATAGCAATAAAATGATCCCTAATGACGTTCTGCTATACTCATAGATCAGTGCCTTGCTCAGCCATCATCAGAGAAGCTTCCTCCTGCAGCAGATGGAACATAACACAGAGACCTACAGGCAGATGATATGTAAAAAGTGGTAGGCCTTGGAACACTTGGTTGTAAATGGAATGTCTCTATTAAATCCCTCCCTTCAGGGCTCAGGGAACATTGTGGAAGAGGAGGAGGAAAGAGTGTAAGAGCCAGAGGGGATGGAGGACACCAACAAAACAAGGCTCTCTAAATCAACAGGATCAATGCACCTACAAACTAAGAGACTGAGGCCGCATGCACGGGGCCCGTATGGGTCTGCACCAGATGGGGTCCTAGTGTTGAAGAAGGACTAGACATTCCAAACCCAGAAGTGATATCACTATCTCTAAGTGATAACCACTTGCAAAGGGAAATTCAGTTTTCTTCAAGGGAATTGTCTGGGAAAACAAATTACTCTTAAGGGTGGGCTGCAGGTCCCACCATAGATGGCCAAACTCAATGGTATCTTTGGAGGTTCCGGATCTCAAAAGGTTGTGTCAGGATTTTTTTTTTTTAATTTAATTTTTATCTTTAATTTGTCTCTCTTTTTATCTACAGATTCTTTGGATATATATTATGGCTTCCAGTTTAGTGTTTGATTTTTAAGGGATTCCTGAGTGTGAGAACAAATGGGTCTCTGTGTCTATATCAGTTTCCTGTGCCTTTTCTTGGGCTCTTTTCCTTCTGTTTGTTTTGTCCTATTCCAATGTGTTCGATCTTGTTTTATCTTATTATATTTTATTTATTATTTTCACTTAGAAGTCTGTTTGTTTTCTATTGAGAGACCAAAAGGGGGTAATCCAGATGGGAGGAGGGCCTGGGAAGAGAAGAGACAGGGGAAACAGTAATCAGGAGATATTATGTGAGAAAAAAAAAAAAACTATTTTCAATAAAAAGAAAAACAAAGAAGCTGGGCATCTAATATGTATAAATCACCAGCGGGAGAGCTAGAGGGAAACATGAGCTTGACAAAGCTTAGAGCATAGTAAAGGATATAAGATGTAACTTGCCACAGTTTCGCTCATTATTTGATGGTTGTCCATCTCAGGAGAGTGGTGATGCAGAGGCGTGATGGTGAATATGGTCTAGTCCTTATTCCGTCACAAAGTCTCCATCATCCCCAAAACAGACACCTGAACCAAGTTCCAACCTGTTAACCAGCCTTGGAGTTGGGCAACAGTATAAATCTCTGTCCTACAGGAGTCCTACAGAAGGGGTTCACCTGCCCCTGTCCCCCTTAATATTGCATTTATTCTCTTCTCCCCAACGGTAAGTTAGGATAGCCAAGTTGCTGCTCGACGAACTCTGCCGTATCTCCAAAAGGTGACAATGTTCGAGCTGCCCAGGTGAACTGACTTGGAAGGAAGAACTTTCTTCTGGCATCTATTCAGAAGTCCTATCTATTTTCCTGTTCTGTTCTCAGAAGAGCTTCCACACATTTCAATATCCTCCCCAGATCAAGTCATTTTGGTGTCTGTCTTCCTCTCTTTTGGGACTTACATATTAATATTCTACTGTGGATATGTGCTGCTTCTCTGATACCTGGATGTCTTGCCTTCCTCTAAGTTTTAGGAACATGGGAAAGCAGCTGTGATGTGAATGATGTTCTGGTCACTGAGTGGTATGTACTAATCACCATCAAGTCACAAAGAGATGGTTGATGATGGTCAGAGGCAATTTGATCCCTTCATCTTCGCCCAAAGGAAATGACAATTTTACTTCAGTACACAAGCATGTAGAAATAATAAATTTATATCTTCACGGTCATATTTTCCTATTTTCATTATTTAAAAAAGAAATAAAGATGGTTAATGTTCTCAGACATTTTTTTAAAAAGAAAAATCTTGGTGTTTTTCCCTTTCTTTTTTTTTTTTTTTACAAAGGAAATATGAGTACCCCTGTGTCACTAATATCCGAGCATATGTTTTGTCCACCTGCTGAGTGATCCTCACTGGGTGGCATCTTGATTTGCTTCTGAATTAGGAGATGCCTTTGAGTTTGAGCTACAGACTGGAGATGCTGGAATAACACTGTGGACACTTTGTGTTCATTGTGAGCAAAATCCCCCCTCCACACCTTTTTTCTAACCCAGTGTCAAATGGGTCATATCTGAAAACACAATTCAGATTTTCTTTACTGCAGATTATTCACTCTGTAGGGTTTCTTTATCTGAAATTATCCTGGGGAACCTTTGTGTTTGAAGCACAAAATGATATGAAAAGTCAAGGATTTTTTTTTTCTCTTTAGCAAACCTAAAAGCTGAAGGCAGGTGTTGGAAGCAGAAAAAGCATTCCTTGAACTCCCCAGGAGTTGATCAAAGAGGCAGCCATAAATTGCAACAAAGGCAGAGATCCACTTTGCTCTGAAAGCTAGCCAGCAACACTGGAAATGTTTCCTTATTTATTCCATTAATTCTGTGATAGCAATCTCTACTGACAAGATTTGCAAATCTAATCATTTATTAATGAAACCTGTCTGGTGGATTGTACCCAAGATTCTCCTGAGGTCCCAGACTCTATGTGGCCACAGCCCTTTGCTAGCTACAAGCTTGTTGTCTTGACAGAACGTGACATTGGAATTTCAGAGAGTCTCAGGAGAGATTCAACTCTGTTAGAGCTTACGGCCATATTCAAAGATGGCCGCCAGGCACAGCCTTGCTCAAAGGACCAGCGTGCTGGCCAGTTTTCAGGACAAACATGGCAAACATCATTTCTTCTGTGTATAGAGGCCATTCTCTGTGCATCCTAAACCAGTGTATGTAGTGTTAGGTTATGCTGCTGACAGGAATGGAGAACTGATCCCGCGTTTGTATTATCCTTATTCACCCTGATGAAGATAAGGTTGCCCTGACTCTTGACTAAGACATTGATTTTTCCTAGAAATTTCTCTGTGGTTTCAGATATTTCCAAAATCTCACCGTTTCCTTGGCGACCATCTAAGCTTTATTCCCTATGAACCGACATGGCACGATTCATCAGTGAGCAGCCAGCAGCAGCCACCCAATTTACAGGCTTCCTAAAGATTTTCTGGAAAGCAAACCCTGCCCTAAGCTCTTTCAAGGGCTGTTTTTGATGTTTCACAGGGCATAGCTAATAATAATAATAATAATGTTAATATTATTATTATTATTATTATTATTATTATTAACAATAGTCCTGTAACTAGTGCATGAGGAACAGTGGTGTTGATGGAGATAATGAAATGCAGAAATGCAGAAAAAAACCTCAGCAAAGCTCCCTCAGATGTGCCTAAGCTCTGTTCATTAATCTGTGATAATTAGACTTTTTTGCAGAGGTTAACAGCAGTGGCACATGGTAATTAAGGACTCCATCACTACCAAAGGGATTGAAATGTTTCTGGTATGACACATGTCCAGTTTCAATACATGTTATGTTTGCTTTAAGTGCAGATTACCTACATAAGAGTACGGTGTGTGTGTGTGTGTGTGTGTGTGTGTGTGTGTGTGTGTGTGTGTAGAGAGAGAGAGAGAGATATCCATCTATGATCTTATATTATATTACTTTCAACAATGAAAGCTAACAAAGCATTTTAGTTGTAAAGTAAATAAAAAATGACCTATGGTTGGGATCATCAATTCTTGGCTTGGTTGTATGATCTTAGAGAAGTTTCTGATGTCCTTTGCCTCAGTTTCTCAAACTTCAAATTGGGATGGTAATAGAATCTCCAGAGTCTTATAATTTAATAATGATAATCATCAGAATTTCTAGCACTCACTGATGATATAAAGTTTGCCATGTTCTGTTCTGAACCCATATGTGTCCCCATGACATTTCAGAGCAAAAGAGGTTGAACAGGCTGCCAGTACCCCTCTCTGGAAGCAAGTGATTTAATTCACTTTGAGATATCCAAGTCTCTCGAGAGCAAACTTCTCCCAAAGGGCAGTTCAATGGACAACATATTTTCTCTTTTTCTTCTAGAATGAGATGACTACTTAGGCTTATAACAACTTTACTTTGGCAACCATCATCCTTTGGGCTTAAGCTAGCTATAGTAGCATGTTCCCATCCATGAAAGAATCCATTAATAAAGACTCACAAAATGCAGAGAAGGGAAGTGTTGTGCCTCTTGGCAGTTTTGGTTACTGGGCTAAATGAGATAATAGATGCAAAATAGATGAGCCCCTTGGTGAATGCTAAGTGCTTAATAGCATATTGTATTTTTTCAGAAGAAATTAAGAACAGGTATACTGTGTATTTCACTTTGCACATGCATGTGAGTTATACATACATCACCCACCCACTTATCCATAAAAGATGTTGTCCAAGCACTCAGTGGATGCCTGTAGCTGTGAATGGCATGGAGAATACACTGTTTTTCCCCCATATGTACAGTAGAGCGTAAATATGCTGGACAAAGGAAGATGATTCAGATCCTAGGATGGTGTGACATTCCATCATGTTACCCAAAACAACACATAATCTAAAATGCGAATATTTTATTTTTTATTTTTCTATTTTCTATGTTTTGATTATGGCTGACCACAGGTAACTGAAACCCCCGGAAAGGAAAACTAATGTAGTCTAGATTATAGTCATGTCTAAATTTATTTAATATCAGTTTTTAAAACGTAGCTGGGTAGTGTGTGATATTACAAAGGAGAGAAGAGAGAAGGTAAGGGAGTGGAGATAGTTGATCTTCGTTGTCAATGTGGCTAGATTTAGACTCACTCACCCAGGAGCCATCATCTCTCTGGGCATGTCTGTGGGGCCATTTCCATGAAAGTTGAACTGAAGGGGGGAGATACATGTACCCTGAATTTGGTCAGTACTGTCTTACGGCCTGGGGTCCTGAGCTGAGCGAAGAGGAGGAAAGGAGGATGGGGCTGAGTGCCAGCATCCATTTCTGTCTGCTTCCTGTCCACAGATACGTGTGGCAGCTGCTTCTCTCTCCTGCCTCCACAGCAAGAGCGTTTCCGCCATGCTGGACCGCACTCACAGCTGGGAGCCGAAATCCACCCTTTCCTCCGTATATTGCTTTGGTTGGGTATTTTTTCACAGCGAGGAAGGGGGGAGGGAAAGGGGGGAGAAGAAGAAGCATTCCTTTAAAAAAGTAACCACCGTTTCTAGTCCTTAAGCCCAGAAAAGCTGAATTTCAAAAGCCTCCAATCCCAAGAGAGAGAAGGATTTTGCCTGTGAGTTGAGATGTTTCCAGCTGAAGCCAGAAAGTCAAGTGACATACAGCTGCTTTGCCCCAAGAATGGGGTTCATTTTTCACCCACTGTTCCAGGATCGCCTCCTCCAGTGTCTTTAGTCATGCTCTGGGTTGAGGCCAAGAGCGAGGGTTTCAGTAGCAACCTGAAAGCCCCACGCCTGAGCTTGCAGACTATCCACAGCAGCTGGCATATCCATTAGCAGTTCCCAACTCCTCTCCCCAGATGAGTGTGTGAATGGGCAAGCTGGCACTCGCTTTCCCAGATCCTCCTTTTACTTTTATTTGGGGTGGGGGCAGGGCTTTTAAAAGGTTGACACCTCCATTAAAAGAAGAAGAAGGAGGAGGAGGAGGAGGAGGAGGAGGAGGAGGAGAAGAAGAAGAAAAGGAAGGAAGGAAGGAAGGAAGGAAGGAAGGAAGGAAGGAAGGAAGGAAGGAAGGAAAGACCTGTCAGCAACAGACAAGAATTAAGGGTGCTCTTAGGAATGATCTGAAAGTTCCTCCTCCAGACAGAAAGTCATCGCCACGTCTCCTGCCATGGATGAGAACAGGAGAGGTACCCAACTGACTTGGTTTCCTCCTAGTTCAGCTCTATCTTTGTTGGCTCTGGGCTGAGTTTCTCAGTAAGAGCAGCCTTAAGCTTCTACATGCTGACACCATTGCTTAGAACAGCAACAGGAAGCCCACAGAGTCCTGGTTCCCCAGGTATGATGAAGGGGAGGCAGTTAACAGGCAGTAAGTGACAGACATATTTCTGGCAGGGTTTTCTATTCAGACACCCTTTAACCAAACCAAACCAAAACAAAACAAACCAGGCAATCTGATGCTACCATTGTGGGCTATTCAGTGAACCAGTTTTAAAAAACCTGCAGGAAGTCATTGGTTTGCACTGAACTTCTTATTTTACCAGATCCAACAGACCAAACCAAATGGTGTCACTCAACCAAGACAGAACTAGGTTGCTTATATGACCTCCTAAGACATCAAAAGAGAGAGAGGGAGAGACTCAATTCCCCAAAAGGTTGATGTTACCAATATGAAGCCCCCTCTGCTTTCATCTTTTATAAGGAAAGTAACTTAGGAATGACCAATCCTGCTTCGTTCTCCATTTCTACCTTTTCTGCCACACACACAAGGAGGTGTACTGATTCTGAATCACAAAGAAAAGGCAATTAAGATCTCCCACTTTGTCTTGGTGTAACTCAGCCACCGATTCATTGCACTGGAGATTTGGAAAACACCGGGAAATCTTGGCACGTTGGTCGGCTTCCGTCTGTGAAATAATCCTGTCCATAGTCCTTTCGCTAATTTCACCTGGGAGAACGTGGCGTCTCCCCTTTCCCTCCTCTTCTGGGTCTTTTTCTCATCTAAGAATCTTTTGGCACAAAGGCTCCTTCTCTCCCGGTTTAGAGGAGTGGATCTGCCCCCTGCAAAATAAGAGGTCTTCCCGCGCCGAGACTGGCGCGGAGGAAGCTGGAAGTGAGATTAGGCAAGCAGAAATGGCTTGGCTTTCAAGTAAGAGAAACCAGGCTCTAACAACGACAATAAGGATCGAAAGAGATAGAAAATGATTCCTCTTGTTAAAGTAAATTAATTAGTTGGATTTATATGAGGAGACAGAAGGGAAGGAGCCAGGCTGTGTCCCACATTAATAACTCCCTCGGGAGAAGCCAGATTGGATTGAAAGACGATGACGGGGGAGGGGCCGCCGTGCCACCTTCGAAGGGAAGGAGCTTGGGTTTTCCTCTCTTTGCACTCTGTCACCCCCGCAGACACAAGCCCATATCCTGAGCCCTGACATGAAAATGATGTCATCTTTCTTTTTGACTCACCAACCAGACTACATTAATCCCCTACAGCGTGAGGGCCAGCAGGAGGCCGCTTAAGGGACTTCAGGCCTGTGAATAAATGATGACCCAGTGGTTAGGGGCGGTAGCCTAGATACATTCAGGATGCATTAAAGCAATTAGCTGCAAGAGGAGAGAGAGTACAATTTCCAGTCCCCAAGAAGGACCAGGCCATGCCTGGAACAGGGTGAGGGACTCTAGAGCTGAAGGTTGGTAAAAGACACTTAGCAAAATGACTGCTCAGGAAAGGACTGGGGAGTCTTACCCTCTGTCCTCCTGTCATGATGGTACCACTGAGAGTGGGAGGGGGTTTCAGCACAGCGAGGAGAGCCATGGACGGGACTCTCCTGGAAATTGCTGCACTTGAGCAAGCCTTGTTACAGATATTTCCTGATCGTGGCTTGCACACTGGTACCCCCTGGTTGAATCTGGTCCTAGGAATGGTTTCTGTTTGGCTAGAGCTTTTGCTTTGGCTCAATACTTTAAAAAAATTTTTTTTCAAAACTTAAAACCAGATTTTTCAATTATCCTGAAAAGCCTGCAGGTGTGGAAATGCTGGGTTGGCGTTCCCGCCTGACTCCGGGATGCTGGAGTAGCTGCATCTCACTCCTCCCACTTGGCTCGTTTACATGTACTGGGACCTCTGTACGGCACTGGAGTTTCTGATCACTACCTTCGTTCTTTGATTAATTTCCTTTCCTTCCTTCCTTCTTGAGACAGGATCTTGCGCCGATGCTCAGGTTGGCCTTAAACCAGACATATAGTACAGGCTGGCCTTAAACTCACAGCCCTTCTGCCCCAGTTTTCCAAATTCTGTGAGAACAAGCATGTATCACCATGCCATCTTAGACCTTCCTGAAATGGCTTCTGAGAATTCACCGTAAGTATCAAGTGAACTCTAGAACTTCCAAGCATGTTTTCTACCTAGATTCTTCTTAATCCCTGCTGTCTGAAAGGCTTACCTCTATCGAAACTTGCATAGGAGCCTTCCTGTAAGACAGCCATGGCTCTGAGTCTGGGTCCTTCATAGACAAAGCTCTGGAATATACCTACTCAGCTATTTCAACCTGGTTAGAAACAGTGGCTGACCGTGAAGTCACCCGGGGAATAAAGGGGCATCTGAATAGGCTTTAATTGCAGCAATTTGGGGCAGTGTGGGGACCCATCAGAGGAGGAGCGGCCAAGACAAGCTAAACAAAATGCCAGCCAGAGCAGCTTGCTTCCAGGCAGTTTCATCTACACTTCCCTGCATGATGAGACATGAGAAACAGCCCTGAGATCCTAGGGACAGCCAGCAGAGCCCAGTTCCGGTTCCTCTTTATCCGACATTCCTTGCTTCCTCGAGACAGTACCACTTTTCCCCATTTTTGTTCTTATTCAAATGAATTTCCAGTTGTAGATGTCATTTAAAGATAAATGATAGCTCCAATGACTCCAGGAAACCGAATCCCACCACCCTAAAATCTCTCTTCTGAACTTCTGAGGCTTTTCTCACGTCTCACCTCCCAGCCCTCTTTTTCCCAGTCACTTCCATCTAATAGGAATGAAGTGCTAAGCAGTTGCCCCCTCCCTCCCCTCCACTGTGCCGCATTTGGGTACTTCTAAAAGGCACATCTCGGCCGACAACTGGCACTTCAGTTAATAATCACATTGCTTAAAACTAAAGGACAGTCAAGAGCCTGTTTTGAAGGAGGCTGAGGGGCCAGTTTGACTACTGTGCTCCAAAGACGACATGAGAGACCAAAGTAGAAAGTGCCTGATATACAGTCAGAAAATGAATAATTCAGTTTCCCTCACACGCTGAATTAACCTTGACTTCTTTCATGCTTCCCCACCCCCCATCATGCCAACTTTCGCCTTTCTCCGACTGGAGTTGGCTGCAATTATCCAGGCATGCATTTTAATCCCATCTGGAAATGGCTTCTGCTCTATTTGGATGGCAGAACATGAGAGCAATTGGGTAAGTATGTGTTCCCTATGGGAAAGGGTGTCATGGGAAAGCCATCAGTGATAGGTGCTTGGGGCCTTACCCATGCCTGTGAAGAATGACCACCAACTATCTTTCAACTAATATTGACAGCCAGAAGATAAAACCATTTAAGATTTAGGGAGCATCCATGTTTCTATTTTTGTATCACTCATTTTTCTTGACACAATCCCTCCACCTCCTATTCCTCACCCTCCCACCCCCACCCCATCTCAGCTTCCACACATTACTGCTAACAGCAACAACCACCACCCATACCCCACAAAAAGATAAATAAAATAAGGTACATAGCTTTGGAAGACACCTGGAATAGACATTCTTGTCTTCTTTAAAGTCAATGTACCTTTCACAGGTAGAGTGTGGCAGTATCATATGCTAAGCACAAAGCCACAAGGTAGAGAGGGGGGGAGAGCAAGGCCCATGACACATAAGAAAGCCCAGTTTGCCCAAGAGTTGTCCCTAAGGCCCTTCTCTGTGACCAGTTGTTTACAAGGAGGGTAGAGGTAAAGGAGGAGACGCAAGTGATGACCGGCTCAGAGGAACATATGAACCCGCCTGTGCACATGCAGTGCTTTTCTTGGTTATGCTGTGAAATAAATACTGAGTTACCAGGTCTGGTGGTACAGGCCTGTGGTCTTGGCTACTTTGGAAGCTGAGGCAGAACGTATTGGTTGTTTAAATCCTGTCTGAGCTACAGGGCGGGTTCGAGGTCAGACTAAGCAGCTTGGTAAGAGCCTGTCTCAAAATAGAAAGTAGGAATGGAGCAAGGGAATCCACTTCAGTGGGAGAATACTTGCCTAGTACATCCAAGTCCTAGCATGTTCAATCCTCAGATGCAGAGAAAAATACTG
Organism: Onychomys torridus; assembly: GCF_903995425.1. NCBI lineage: Eukaryota > Metazoa > Chordata > Mammalia > Rodentia > Cricetidae > Onychomys > Onychomys torridus. The sequence continues at coordinate 48,935,686 of NC_050465.1, forward strand.
TGTCCACTCCGATGGTATCCTTGGACAGACTAGGAGCTGAGGCAAAAAGAAATCTGGGGCTGGATTTAAGAAACCTGCTGTCATCACAGACAAGCTAACTTCTAGAAGAATGTTTCAGATGTTGTCCAAGAGAATCTTCTGGAATGATGGAATGTCCTGTAGATCTGAACAGCTGACTTACAGCATTTTAATCTTTATTAATTTTACATCATTTACATTTAAATAGCAGCATTGGGTAGCAGACAGTGTCAGAGGAGATGGCCAGGCAGATGCAGAATCCTCTACATCATTTTTTTTTTTTTTTTTTTTTTTTTTTTTTTTTTTTTTTAGCTGAGGATCGAACCCAGGGCCTTGCGCTTGCTGGGCAAGCACTCTACCACTAAGCTAAATCCCCACCCCCCCCCCCCTTTTTTTTCAATGAATCAGCCTTAAGTCTGTCTACCTCCAAGCACTTCATTCAGAAATTCTTCCAGCATCTTCAAATATGAGGAAGGAAGAAGCAAACATTGGATCAAACTTCCTAGAGTGCCAGGCCTGAGAAAAGTGCTTTCACGTACGAAATTGAAACTCCGATTCCACTATAATGAGTACTACCCTCCTTATGCAACTGGGGAATCTGCAGGTGACGGATTGAAATATAGGGCCAAGTTACAAGAGGAACAGCTGGCAGAATTGGAATTTTAGCCCTTATTATAAGTGAGAAGCATTGCTCTCAGTACTAACCTCATAGAGGGAAAAACAGCCATTCATTGCAAAGTCCACGGGTAAGTGTCATTTGCCCTTTGGCGACAAGATTTTCTTGGGTAGGAGAACAAGTTGGAAACATTAGGTAAAGGAGAAGCTTCTGTTCTTGCAGGTTTTGGGATTAACGGTGTGGCACTTAGGTCTGAAATGGTCTCTCTGATGCTTTTGTTGTCGTCACTGAGGGAACTTAGACCTGAAAGAAGTCCACATGGGACAAAAAATAAAATCCCCTCCCCACCCCACCCCTCCAGGAAAAACAGCCTTCATCTGAAACCTCTCAACTCCCCTAAGAGAAGGCAGGATTACCAAGGAGGGTCAGTCTGGCACCCCTGGCTATGGCTGATGAGCAGAAAGCGTTTCCTGGTGCTAGCCATTCATGGCACACAGTTGAAGTTGGTTATAATTAGAGCCTCCTTTCTGGGGGTTGGGGGGGCGGGGTTGCTTCCTCTACCAGCTCTGCCTTTGCATATGGCCTCGGGGATGCTGCCACCTGGCTTGCTCTGTTCTCCAGAGGCACCTCAGCTGCTTTCCCAGGGCAGGTGAGATGGGAGCAAGGGAAGGAGAGCCCACGGTGGCAGGGACAGTGACCACACCGTGCAGGCAGCCTTTCACAGTGTGAGTCTGCTGCGCTTGCTCGCTTGCTCGAGCAGAGCAGCGGACTTCGGCTACCCCCATCCCTCAATGGCTGTTCCCTTTCTACACCAATGGGCTCTGAGGTGAGAAGTTCAGGCCTCAGTTCTGTCAAACCTGCAGTTTCTTCCGTGACCTACTTTTCCTCACTCTGCGGCGGCGTTTGGAACAATGCCTCGCTCTGATCCTTGTTTAGACTCTTCTTTTGCCTGCCCTGGTACTGAAGCTCAGGCTTTCGCCAGCCGCCCCCACCCCCCCCCCCGAATCCCTCACAAGTGTTGATAGGAAAGAAAGAAAAACAAGAAAAAAATAAATAGTTTTCAGCTTGCCCATAGAGGCTTGGGCTCCAGAGGGACTAAAAGCTAGCCTACCAGTAGCAGAGAAATTAAAATGTGCTTCTCAACTCAGAGCAGAATTGGAATCTGGGTCTAGCCCTTTCTGGCCACCTCCCTCTCACAACCCAGCCCCAGTGCATCAGGAACAGTTAGAAGCAAGCCATGTGATGCCAGGAACACTCCGGACCCAGCATCAAAGAAATGGCTGCTTGTGAAGTACCAGCGTGCGAAGGAGACAGTGCCAACCCGGCTCTCAAGACACATCCACCAACTCCTCCTGCTTGGGTGAGCCAGCGCGGAAAAAGCAAGGCCAGGGTTTCGCCAACCCCTGGAGCCTTGGGCTGTTTCAGGGTCCAACCCCAACAAAATCTTTTGCATCCTCATGGGCGTAGCTATTGAGAGAGTGGAGTGACCAAAGGGCCAGTGAATTGGTCCAAAAGATTCTTTAAGTTCTGTATAGCAAGTGTAAGATCTTCAAGTGAACACTAGATAATCTGACCCGGGGAAATGATACAGAAGAACAATAAAATCAAAACCAGTCTTCATTGATTGGTTGCCATAGCCACGTGTGCTTTTGACTATGTGGTGTGTCTTCTTGTCCAAAATCATTGGAGAGAGGTCCTGTGGATGGCCTCATTTCATAGATCCTGGAGGACAGGGCAATACCTAGTTCCTAAGGGGTCACCTTGGATCTGTGTCCCCAGTCCCTCTAGAGCCATTACCTGGCATGGACTCTGGACCTTCGTAGCTTTGAGCTACCCTCAAGTGCCATTGTCCTACAGTCTCTTGTCTCATCTCACATATATCGCACTTTTCTGGGACACCCTCCCTGTTCCCTCTTAAGGGGACTGGGGCTTTCACAAGGGGCTGCTGCCCATGCTGAGCTCAAGATGGAGGACATCCCTAAGCCTGTATCCTTCCCATCCCTTTTAGTCCAGGCACATGAGTAATGTGTGCTTTGTGAAATGTAAAGGAAATCCCAGAGACCGTGAGGCTGTCCTCTGCGAGTCAAGTAGAATTCTCCACAGGGATGTCCTTTCCACTCTGTCCCCTCTCCCCCAGGTCTGTCATGAAGTGAGGAGAGAGTATAGAGCTGTAGCGCATGTCTCAAAACCACAGAAGGCGCTCACCTTTGACCTCCTAAGGACAAAATTGTGGGGGGGGATCTCCTGGGAACTTGGTGTCACAGAGGGGCTACCCCTGACCTGGAGTGACTAACTTCTAGGTTTAAAAATTAATTTGGGGTTGGGGAAATGACTCAGTGGATAAGAGCACTTTCTGTGTGAGCCTAAGGACCCAAGTTTGAGTCCCCAGCATCCACACAAAAAGCCAGATAGAGCCACAAGCAGCACTGGTGTTAGTGGGAGGGATGGTAACAGAGACTGGAAGATGGCTGGGGCTTGCTGCTGTTACAAACAATCCGACACCCCAATCCCAGTTAGCTCCAGGTTCACTGGGAGACCTTGTTTCAAATGGATAAGGGAGAGAACGATAGGGCTAAACACCTGACATCTTTCTCTGGGTGCCATGAGCACATGGGCACACAAATCTGTGCACACATGTGCACAAACACACTAGTTTAGATGATTAGCTGTGAACTAGTTAGGCCTTTCTGTTCCTTTAGGTGAGATCACTTATTATTGGATAGAGTCACGCCCCACAATCAGCTCCCCAGGAGGCTAGGCAACAACTTTCTTATTCAATGTTGATCACTGCCATCCCCACCCATTCCCACCCAAGAGGCTCATGTCCTGTGCTGCTCCCTAATTTGCACCAGTAAAGACAATCTGGCCAGCATTGTACCTCACTTCCTGGCCTTAGCAATCATTCCTTCCTCTTCTGGAAGGTCCTCCTCAAGTGGCTGCTTTCTTCTCTACTGGACTCAAATGTCTCCTTGCCTTAAAAAAAAGTCCCTTCACCATTCAATGTTGAGCAGCCATTTCCTTACCCACTGTGTATTTCCTTCATAGAATGTAGCACTCTATATAAATATCTTGTTTAATACCTCTTCGAACTTTGTCAAAACACAGCCAGTTCCAGAATGAGTGTGCGGGCTCAAAATCACCTGCACTGTTTGTGTGTTTCAGTGGGTCCTCCTCCTCCCTCCCCCTGTTCCTTCCTCTACTTTCCCTCCTCCATGTTTTGGCTGAAGTACCTCCACTGAGCTCTTTTCCAAATTGTGAGAATCACTGGGTATACAATGGCTGAGATCCTAGCTGGGACATCGCCAATGAGTCTTGGCTTTGGTTTGGCTTTCTCTCTTTCTCTCTCTCCCTCCCCCCACCTCCAGGATATTATATAGTCCAAGCTGGCCATGCACACTCAGTTTGTAATGGAGGATGTTCTCGAACTCTTGATGCTCTTGCCTCTACTCCAGTCTGCCCCACAGTGCACACTACCGCATCCAGCCTATGCTTGGTTTTCAGCAATCCCTTTGAATTGGGATGCTTCTGTGGTACACCATGAGGGTTTCTAAGCTTCTGTCTTTGTTTCCCTATATCATTCTGGTAGCTGTCAGGCTTTCAGACTTTCAGACACAGACCTATGCCCAATTATGCTCATTCTCAGAGGTAAATGACACAATGTTAAAAATCATATACATAACAGACCCAAAGCCCACTAGGACTTGGCAGAAGCCTGTCTGATCAGCTAGAGAGGGTGAATGTACTACTAGGGCCTGAGAAAAATTTGGAGAGACAGTGCCTTCCTTTCTAGCATTCCCAGCCACTCAAGGAAAGCTTTGAACATCCGAGTAAGAGCCTCTTCTCTGGGCCTGACCTCTTCCTTCAGCTCCCATGTAACTGCTGAAGCCTACTGGCTCCTCCTGATAATGCTCTCAAGCAGGATGACTGCAGCTTACCTTCCTTCCAAAGGAGGAGCTCTACCCCTCATTGGGCAAAAGAGACCGATTATCTTGTCCCTCTAAAACTGTTAACACCCAGCAGCATGACCGAAACATGGGAAAAGAGACTGAGGACACAAGACACCCTTTTCTGGGACAACTGGACACCTTTCAGCTCTGAACAGATGTCTGCCAGCTGGTTTATCCAGAACCCAGTTGCTTTGGATGGTCCTTGCTGAGCAGTAATCAGGATAGACAGGCAAAGATCTTCATCCTTATCCAACTAGAGGTTGGGATGAGACCCAGGATGGTATGATCATATCCTCATTGTAATTTCAGTCTAGAGCAGAATAAAGGACAGGAACTGGAGGCAGCTGAGACATTAGACAAACTTTTTTGGGGGGCCTCCAGCTCACAAAAAATGATGCAGAAACTTATTATTAATTATGAAAGCTCGGCCTTAGCTTAGCCTTATTTCTAACTAGCTCTTGTAACTTAAATTAACCCATATTTTTAAATCTGTGCTCTTCCATGTGCTAATCACCTCATCCATTTTGCTCATCTTGCTTCCTCTATGCCTGGCTGGCTACTCAGCCTTTCTTCTTGCCAGAGCACTCTCTGTCCAGAAGTTCTGCCTATACCTCCTGCCTAGCTCTTGGCTGTTGAGCTTTTTATTAAACCAATCACAGTGATACATCTTCACAAAGTGTAAAGGAATATTCTACAATAGAGACATGGGTACTTCCTTGAGGTCCTGCCCACTAAGAAGGACAGGAACTGGAGGCAGTTGAGACATGGGTACTTCCTTGAGGTCCTGTCCACTACTTCTTACCACTTAAATTCTGATCCTAATCTCTCAGACACTTGGCTTTCAGCATTGGCTTTTAATAAATAAGCACCATACATCTTTCCACCGATTCCCTCCTTTGTCCCTTGTGGACTCACACAATCCACATCTGTATCTTACAATAAAAAGACCCTACATTATAGACTATTTAAAGAATAAAGACCAGAGCTTGACACCTGCTCCTACCACAGAGGCCTCAGAATGTGTTTATGTAGCTCGTCCCCAATGAACTGTGGGATTAGTGTGAATGATATCCAAATAATTGCCTCTCCCTCCCCAAAGAAACCTAGACAACTTCTATATCTGGTCTGCCATGTGCTTCTTGGGTAGACAACCCAAATGACAGTTTCAGAGACAAGGGGGGAAAGAATATTAAGAGGAAAATCCTCTCTGTTGCAAAAAAAAAAAAAAGGTCATGAATGAAATAAAAGAAACTGTGTTCTGAGTTCCTGACTCACATGATCACTGTGGGTCAGCCATCAATATGTAGATAGAAAGAAAATAATTGGCATAAGCTCCTTGAAATTTCTGCCTAGGGTCTCCCTAAGGAGGCCTCAGGGAGATTCAGATAGCGTTTGAACAGCCAGGGTTTGATAATGAGAATTGACATTCTAGTGTGTACTACAAAAGACACTTCCCTCCTGGAACTGAGAAAAGTACTTTAATCAGCCAAAAAGTTGCTACTCTAAAAAGGAGGGGAAATGGGATGAAAGAACCCCCTCATCGATTGTTCCTGCATGGTTGCTAGGCCCTGCTCCCACCAAATGTGCAAACCCCTCTGGCATCATCCGTGCCTCCTTCATTAATGCCATTTGTTCATTACTGTGCCAGAAACCCCAGCTGATTTCCAGGAAGCACCGGACTGAAGGTTGCCCGGGTTTCCAGTTGCTTATGCACACAGTTCACACCCCATGTGTTAGGAGTTCCTTTACTCTTCCAACCACTCAGAGAGTCTGGGAAATAGGAAATGGGCTTCCAAAAGAATGGTCTCTGGCTCCTCCCTGCCTGCCCGGTCAAACCCCAGGGTGTCGGCAGAATATTTATTAGTTGTAAGTGCAAAACAACTATCAGAAGCGAAGCTAAAAGGTTAAATTCACAGATGAGACATGGAGAATGAACAGACCTCAAGACTGAAAAAGGTAAGCTGAGAAAATGCAGCCTCCTCCAGCAGAAGCTAAAGATAAAACAAAGCATGCTTTGTGCCTGGGGCAGAAAATTAAAAATTGAGCAGGTTCCCTTCTGAGAAGGGAACCATAGGGTGATTTTGCTTCTACATACCTCCCCTCCACCACCCTGTGCTCAGATTACCTGCTAGCATGTTGATTTCCTTCATTCCCTTGCTTCTAGCTGAAGCAAACACACTAGTACCTATCATCATGGATGCCAGTACCATCCACAAGCCAATAATCTCATTAAAGCTTAGGGAAGCATTAGATCCTCGGGCTTGGGGTAAATATTCACACACCTAGCACAAAGAGCTAAACACATCCTTGAATCTGTTTCAGAGTCTAAAAGTTGGACTATGGCCAAGGGTATGTCTCCTCTTGAGTGCATCCTACAATAACTTATTGCCCTGTGTGGAGCACAAAGACAAGACACCCTTGCTGGAGTTGGGAGCATCTCTGAAGATCCAGCCCCAGAGAACGCTGTGAGCAACAGCAGAAAAAGGCTATGGCTTCTCTGAAGTCTAGTGTTTCCTTTTGTTCCCTCTTCTTTCTTCCTTCCTTTCTTGCTTGCTTCTCTCCTTCCTTCTTCCCTATTTCCTTTCACAGTCCTGGGGTTTATGTCCAGGGCCTTGCACATGCTAGACAAGCTGCCTTGAACTAGACCCCTAGAACCCTGGCTTATTTACTGTTTCAGTTGTAGCCAGAAGTTTCTCCAGCCCTGCCCAGTCCCACAATGGGGATGAATCACCCACCCTCTTCCCACAGCCGCTTGGTCCCAAGCAAACACACAGAGGTTTATATTACTTACAGACTGTATGGACTATGGGTCAAGCTTCTTGCCAGCTAGTTCTTATAACTTAACCCATTTCTATTTGTCTATATGTTGCCACGTGGCCCTGGCATTACCAGTCTGTTGGCAAGTTGCTCCTCGGCAGCAGGCTGGTGTCTCTCCTCCCTCTCCTTTCTCCTTTCACTGTCTCTCTTGGATTTTCCCACCTGGCTCCATCCTGCCCTGCCATAAGCCAAAGCATATTTATTTATTAGCCAATGGGAGTAACACATATTCAAGCATACAAGAAAGACATCCCACAGCACTCAACTGTGTTTACTCCAAGTCAACTACCCAGTAGTGGACTATATGAAATAAGAAAAAAAACAGAATAGATTAAAGATTTAAAATAGAATAGATTAAAATGGAATAAATTAAAGAGCTCTTGAAACCCAAGGATTCTACCTTGAGATGCCCTTAAAGAGAATCAAATGGCCTTCCCTTGAACCTCCCCTGGTATTTCAGGTTCCCAGATTCTCACAGGAGTTAAGAAAAGGCAGTATTATTTTGTTGACACCAGAGTAACTGTGGAATTCTATAAGATGACAGCTGAGGGCCCAGGAAGATGGAACAACTTCTTGGGGAAAGGGTGGCATGCACTAAAGCATGGTGGATCCTGTACATGTGAACGTCTAAATGCTAGCAAAGAAAAGCTACTGATTGGTACTCTGATGCTGTTGACTGAATGTTTGTGTCTTTACAAAATTAATATGCTGGAACCTAGTCCAAATGGAATAGTCCTAAGCAGTAACCATTTAGGGCAATGCTTCATCAACAGGATTAGTGCCCTGTAGGACAGCAACAAAACTGGTTTCCCTTCCAGCTTGGGAGGATGTAACAAACGTACCAGCTAGGAAGCAGAGAGTAAATTCTTACCAAACACCAAATCTTCCAGACCTTCAGCTTGGATTTCCTATTCTCCAGGACTACCACAAATTAATTAATTAATTAATTAATTAATTAATTAATTAATTAATTAAAAACCCTGTTGCTTGTAAGCAATCCAGTCTTATAATGAAAGATATATATTTTTATATAAACATTTTAAAAATCAACCCACTTCTATAGCAGGTGGGATAGACTGAGAACCACCCACCCATCTTTCTGTTCTAAAATCTAGCTAAGGAATATGGTGAGCCAGACTGCCGAGACTGGTATTGAAACAGTATAGGGAATTTAAGATAAAAGGCCAAGGAAATAGGCAGAAAGGAAGAGACGAGACTAAAGGACACTTCAGAGAGAGCTGTTAAACAAGCATCATGCCTCTGGTTTATCTTCTTTGCACACGGGGCTCCCAAAGGCTCCCAACTGAGCTGGAGCAGTGCAGAATACCACAGGGAGAGCTTGGCTTGTCATATAGCAAAGAGAAGTTGAAGGAGAGTCTGGAAAACATGAAGTCAGCCACTTAGTAATAGTTGGCCTGGATGCTCATTTTCCCTGGACCTGTCTACAGATGCGGTCATGAATTATTTTTAATGATGACCTACACTACTCTGGTCACTATCAAGGTGGAGAGCTGACGTGTTGATGATGAGTTGGTATCGGTCTTCTTTTGATGAGAGAAGAAGTTTCAACTGAGATGAGAGCCTGGATTACGAAAGGAAACTCTTCAAAATGCATGAGTCGTCACAGGTGGCAAAAATAAATCAGTCTTTTCTGTGAGGCTCTACTTAAAAAAAAAAAAAAAAAAGCTAGTGCCTTTCTGGATAAACTATTCTATTTGTGACTGACCTTGACTCCCAGCATGGCAAAGGTAAGGAACTTTCCCCAAAATCGTAAGTGTTCATCTATCTGCTCACACTCAGGTGAACTGGTAATGTCAGGGTTGATTTTTCCATGTCAAAGTCCATGTGCCCATACTCTGGTCCTTGTTATCCTGTCGTCATCTCTGCAGCATGAAAGAAAATGAGTGCAAATATCAAAACTGGAGGAGACGAATGGATAGGCATGGGGGAGAGTAGGGATGGGGATGGGAGAGAATAATAACAGCAGAAAACTCAGAGCAAAGTGATCGGCTTGCTTTCAAGATTGCTGAGATGCAATATCCATGCTATTCATATAGAATGAGAGTTGGGCATCATTCTTAAAAAAAGGAAATCACGAACATCTATTCAGTACTAGGACTATGCCAACCTAATGTCAAGCACGTCACCCAGAAGAGGGCATAAAGGAGGTGAGGCTGCAAGCTACATTTCCATTCTAGACCTTGATGACTCAGATTCTTGGAACTTTTCATTTGGGGCTGCTTAGCTAATCCTAATCTTCATTACTGAATAAGTCAATGTGTGTATGAAGGCAATAAGCAAGAAGCAGAGAAACAACCCATGCATTAAGTATTTGAAACCAATAGTCTACAGAATAAATGAGAAACAAATTAAGTTTAAACTGGAATGTAGATGAAAACTTTGTTTCCAAAATTCTAAGGAAGGCTCTCCTTGATTGACACCATACACTGTTCTGTGCTAGTCTTTGGTTCTGTTCCAAGCAGGGCATCCTGTTCCAAATATAGATGGAAGAAAGAATGTAGCTATTTCCAACATGACCAGCAAAACCTCATATTAAAAAAAAAAAAAAAAAACACTTATGTTACAGAAAAAGAATTAAGGTCAGAGTAGTTGTATGTGGTCACATCTTAGCTCAGGCTACTATAACAAATTATCACAGAGACGATTAAGCTATCTTAGCTACTGAAGACTTATTCCGTATAAATAGCTGGGATATTGCATCTCAACCATCTTGAAAGACTCCTATTCACTTTGCCCTTGGTTTTCTGATGTTGTCAATCAACATTTTACTCTCACTTTGGTCCATTAATTCCTTCTCATTTTAGCACTTACATTGGCTTTATTTTCTGAGACAGCAGTTGTAATAGAAATGGTGGCCATGAAATTTATTCCTCACAGTTCTAACTGCTTGGAAATCTCAGATCCAGAGTCCAAAGGCAGACGTGGGACTGGTAATGACCTCCTTCCTGACTTGCCAACTGGAGGCTTTTCTTTGTATATTTAAATGGTGGAGGAGGAAGCAAGCTGCCTAGTGTCTTTTCTTAAAGGGCACCAACCTAGCTCACTAGGGCCCTATCTCCATGACCTCATTGCTTCTCCAAAATTCCATTCACTAAATGCTACCCTTTTGGGTATCAGAACTTTAATATACAGATGGAAAAATAGCATCCACTCTATAACAGACCACGTTTATGTCCTAACAACTATTTTAGAAGCTGAGGACACTGGCTTGCACCAGAGACGTCACCTCTAACTGATGAAATAGTTTTGTCTCATTCCTGAGATTACTTGTGCTTCATTTTCTCTCATAATTAAAATTATGCTTCAAACTCCTAAAACTCCCCCAAGTCACTCCTGCTTTAGCACCTAAGGGACACCAAGCTCTCCTCTGAGTGCTAAGCATGCAGCCTCAGTGGAGAGTGAGTAGGTAAGCAAGGAGCTTACTTTGTGAAGAGAATATGGAAGCGTTTGTTAGTAGAAAATAGATAATTTATTCATCTCCTTTTGTGGAGGATACTTTTTCCATGTAATCCTATTTCTTTACATGGAATTGGGCTTTCGTCGAATACACATTCAATGCCATGGTGCTCTGTTATGTATCAGTGTCATAATTGCTATGGTATTAAAAACAGCAGTGATAAAGCTTCTGGGTGTAGACACAGAATAACTGCTGGTCCTGAATTTTTCCTCTTTTCTGTCTCATGCTGGCCCTTCTTGTAACCATTCTCTCCTTCCAGGCCATACAGAGCCCTCCTCTCTCCTCACGACATTGGACTAGTAAGTTGTTAATTATCTCCTGTGTGTAACTCTTGTAGCTTCATCTGCTGAACTAGCCATTCGAGGACCAGCATCATGTCTAATCACCGAGGAGGCCAAGGAAGTGATGGGCACAGAGTAGGCACTGGCCAAATGTCTGGATGAGTAATCGGTTGCTGAGACAGTTAAAATGCTGCTGCTCAGCTGTAGAGCTGGTAACAGGTATAGCTCACCATTTATTTGACCCCTGGCTACCCGGGAATGCCTGTATCTCTGAAAGTACCAGAGATACCTCAGTCCTGCTTCCTCCCAGTAAATATATCCTCTTCCCAGCAGGTGTTAAGTTGGTGGTAGAAGTTCAAAAAAAGCCATGACAGAAAAAAAAAATCAAAATATAAAGCAATTCTCTCTGTGGAAAAAAGCATCAAAGGAGATTTGAGAAAACCATTTTGAAAAGTGGTTTATTATCTTGACTTCAATGAATGGTCAGATTACCACTTACCTCCACTTATAGGGAGAAAAAGATGTGGGGGGCATCCAGCTGGCAACCAAAAGCAGCAGCGGCCACAGACTCTCACAATTTCCAATCCAGTTAGAGTTCTGTTAGTTGAAAGGGTTGTTTTGCTTTGTCTTAAAAAATTTGTGTGTGTGTGTGTGTATGTGTGTGTGTGTGTGTGTGTGCGCAATACATTTACCGATTCTTTGAGAATTTCATACATGCATACAATTTATTTTGATCATAGAGTTTTGTTAGTTGAAAGGATTGTTTTTCTTTGTCTTAAATATATATATATAAATTGTTTGAGAACATCATACAATCATACAATTTATTTTGATCATATTCATCCAGGATTCTCCTTGAAACTCCTCCTGGGTACAACCTCCGCCCCTGTACTTTCTCCCAATTTTGGGTTCTCTGTCTATCTATCTATCTATCTATCTATCTATCTATCTATCTATCTATCTATCGATCTATCCATCCATCTATCTATCTATCTATCTATCTATCTATCTATCTATCATCTATATAACTATGTATCTATCTTTCTATCATCTAATTTGTGCTGTCTATATACTCATGCATAAAGAACCATTCACTGAAGCATGGTGGACCTACCAGAGGCCATATCCTTAAAACTGACTTTCCCAGTGCTGGGTGGCAGTGGCACATGCCTTTAATCCCAGCACTTGGGAGGCAGAGCCAGGCAGATCTCTGTGAGTTTGAGGCCAGCCTGGTCTAAAGAGCAAGATCCAGGACAGGCACCAAAACTACACAGAGAAACCCTGTCTTGAAAAACCAAAACCAAAAAAGAAGGAGGAGGAGGAGGAGGAGGAGGAGGAGGAAGAGGAGGAGGAGGAGAAGAAAGAAAGAAAGAAAGAAAGAAAGAAAGAAAGAAAGAAAGAAAGAAAGAAAGAAAAAGAAAGAAACAATCCCACAAAAAACTGACTTTCCCTCCCCAAAAAGTTATCAGTCATCTATAGCTTCTCAGTTAGGGGTGGGTGCTCATGAGACCCTCTCTAGTCCATGCTGGAATATTGACTGGCCTGTGGTGATATATTGCTTGTAATCTAAGAAATAAAAGCTTGCCTGAAGATCAGAGGACAGAATTAGCCACAGAGTTAGCCATAGAGGTCAGGCAGTGGTGGCACACACCTTTAATCCTAGCACTCGGGAGACAGAGGCAGAGATCTGTCTGGATCTCTGTGAGTTCAAGGCCATGATGCACTACACGAGATTAATCCAGTCTAAAAGAGAAACAGCCAGGCAGTATGCGAAGTTGACATAAGACTAGCCAGCACACCCACATTTTCCCATGCTGGTGCTTATTGTAGTTCACATGTAGATAAAGTTGTTGATGACTGTCTTAATCACCATCACATTGCTGTGCAGACACACCAGGACCAAGGTAACTCTTATCAAAGAAAGCATTTAGTTGGGGGCTGGCTTACAATTTCAGAGGTATAGCCCATTATCATTATGATAGTGAGTATGGAGTTGGGGCCGTAGCTAAGAGCTACATCCTGATCCATGGGCCACAGGTCAAGAGACAGAGAAACTGGGCTTGGCATGGGCTTTTGAAACCTCAAAGCCCACCCCCAGTGACACACCTATTCCAACAGGCCACACCCCCTAATCCTTCTAATCCTATCAAAGAGTTCCAGTCCCTTGAACATTCAAATATATGAGCCTAGAGGGGCCATTCTTATTCAAACCACCACAATGACTTTTCTCCCTCAACAGTCTACACAGCACCTCCTTCTTGTACCATTAAAGCTAGCCAGCAGGGAGGAGGAAGCTCCCTGTTTGTTTTGTCTTCAAAACAGGGTCTCACTATGTAGCTTAGGCTGGACTTACACTTGCTATGTAGCCAAGGCTAATTGACGGTCTCCTTGTCTGTCTTTTAAGAGTGTACCATTATGTCTACCAATTAGTTAAGATTTTTAATTCTAAGACTACAAATGAATTACAGTTATTAGGTCTTTTTGCATGTGTGTGGTATGCATGTGTATGGGTGTGTGTGTGTGGTATGCATGTGTATGGGTGTGTGTGTGTGTGTGTACAGTTGCATATGTGCCTGAAATTGATGTTGACTTTTTTCTCCATCACTATCCAGTTTTATTGGGGGTGTCTCTCATTAAATCCAGAGACTGCTGATTCCAGTTTACCCCCCAGGATGACCTGCTTCTGCCTCTAGAGTCCTGGGATTGCAGGTGACTGCCACAGTCCCCTGGCTTTTATGTGATTCTGGTCCTCACATTTTCAGGGTAAGCACTTCATGTACTGAGCCATCTTCTCAGCCTTTATTAGGTAGATCTTCTTATGTTTTGCAAATAATGCTGAGTTCAAGGAAGAGCTTCAACCAATATATATGACACTATGTGGACCCTGCCTAGTCCATCACAAGTCCTATGTATTGACAGGTTTCATACTTCATATTCAGATACAGATACATATGCTGGTGGGGAGAAGCAGGGACAGTTGAGTCAGTTTATAGGGACACAAATAGGGTACCTAAGAAAGACCAAACTACAGTGACGGAAAACTGACTGACATGGTAACGTACTTTGATAAAGAGATGCATGGATGTGGGGGGGAGATTGACCAACTTTTATGGAGTTAGCGGAGTTCTGAGCACCAAATGTGATGTGCCTGTATTCTTGTTCACCTTAGTTGCACCAGGATATCAAGTACTTCAGTCTCTTTATAAGAGCGTCATGGAATAGGTGATCCACCAGGACCTGTCCTGTTGTCAGAGTCCTATCTGGTGACCAGAGTTCAGTTACCTTGTCAACAATAAGAACTTTGCCATAGGCTCTCCTCCATGCAGAGAAACAGAAGCAGCTTGTTTCTACCTTGTCCACGCTGGCTTTCACTCCACGGTAAATGTTACCTTTCCTAGCCACAGATTTCCCTGGCTGTGGATGACGGGAAAGCTGTAGTCTGTACATGCACTAAACATAAGCGTTGTCATCTGATGAACTCAATTGTCCTTGTTTTCTGTGCACATCCAGCCCAAGAGGGTGAATAGTGAATATTACCATAATTCTTCCTTCACATTGCCAGTCATTCCAGACACGCCTCTGCCTTCCTCCCTGGCCTTCCAGGCTTACAGTCCATTTCCTTCTGTGGTGAAGCTGGTTGAGCCCTCATATTTGGGATGGAGAGCCATGAATCATGAACATGAGGCTTTGAAAAACCCCGCCCTGTCTCTGCTGCTTTGCTTTCACATCCTGCCTAGTGGGCTGCAACTCTGACCCATCCCCATCTTCCTCTGTGACCAGGGCCTTCAGGAATGCATTTGTGAAATCGAGAACAGTCTTATGTACAAGGGAACAGAGTTATAGCATTTTCCTCTTTATGTGCTGAGTTTAAAGAGAGCCCTGAAGGCTGCTGAATGCATTGTAGAGAGTTCATTTCCCATGCTGAGTCATTTCAAGCTGCTTTGGGTCCAGTTTTCTCACGTAGAAAGGAACCAGGCTCCTAGGGAAAATATCGCATAGCTGTGGCCCAGAAGCATTTGTAATAGAAAAGAAATGGGAAAGAGTATGATTATTTTTTGCTCAGGAGGTAGATTGTTGGGTTAGAATGGTTGGAAATACCAGCTCAAGTGAGTTCAAAGGACAGTTGACCTATTTTGTCAAGCTGCATAGCAATATCTACTCTTTTTTGGCTCAAAATCATTGTGTTCAAGTGAAACCTGTTTGCTTGCATCTGAGAATGAAAAAAAATATTAAAATAGAACAGGCAGCTGGGAATGGACAAGAGGCAACTGGACAGGAAGTCAGGAGTGGGGGGTCTTCCACACTGGGTGGGACCTGCTGTGAAATCCTCACTGAGGTAGAATGGAAAGGTACAAGGTTTCAGAATGATCCAGACCATCTCTGTGTGTGAATAACTACTAAACTTACAGCACACCAGTTCACACTTAGTTTAGGGGGAAGTTACTAATTTTGAAAATACTTTTATTAATTCTTCAATAATTTGATAAACTGTATTTTGACCATATTTACCAACTCCTCCCAAATCCTGTCCCATTTCTCTACCTTGCTTCCAGATTCATTTCCTTTATTTACTTATTTTTTTAAGGACCCACCAAACCCAGTTTGTATGGACTATATACTCCTGTGTCTGGAGTCATCTGCTGAAGCATAGTTGTCCTCCCAGGTGCTTCACCCTCAAAGAAAACTGTCTCCACTTCCCTCAGAGGCCATCAAGTTTCCATAGCTTCTCAGTCAAGGGTGTAGGCTCATAGGCCCCTTCTCCAGCTTACTTATGTTTTTGAAAAAGGTAAGAACTTATCTGTTGGAACAAAAGCTGTCCTTGTTTTAGCCTTGAGTTTCTCAGGGTGGGATGTTCTGCTGCATACATAAGGCAAGGACAAGGCTGAACATGTCATGTTCATCACTTTAAGGCGTCACCTTAAGATGCCTGTGTCAAGGCCCTTTCCTTCTGAGTCATTGGAATTCTGTTCAAAAGCAAGACAGTAAGATTGGGTGGAGCAGGGGCGAAAGAGAGGTTCTTGTTTTTGTTTGGAGACAGGGTCTCACTGTGTAACCCAAGCTGGCCTTTAACTTACTGCCATTCTCCTGCCTCAGCCTTCTGAGGAGTAGGGTTATAGGTGAACAGTACCACCCATGGTCTAGAGAGAGTACTTTCATCTACCCTTCTCGCCTAATGTCTGTAAGTTCTGAGATGATTGATGGTAAAGGTAGCCCTGGTGTTTGTTGTCTTCTAAGATGGGTTTCTAGGATTGGTGCCTGCTTCCTGGCTGCCCCTGTGTATATATGAGCCAGACCCACGGAGCATGAAAGAATCAATAACAACTGACCAAAGCTGAGACTACACTGTTTGACAATGGTGTGTATCCAAGAGCTAGGTCCCCTCTGTGAGAACAAGGACACAATCTTGTGGTCACATTTCTGTGGAATGATGGGTAAGGCCCACACATGCTCTTTATACCTTGGTCTGCAAAGTAGAATGCTGCTGAAAAATTACCAACTTTGTTAACACCTTCAGTGTGATCAACTGATTGCAACAATGCCACAATTCTGCTACCCCTGCCTTAGCATCAATAAAATGACATTTATTTCTCCACCCCTTTAACTGGAGCTGACCATGTGATTTACTTTGACCAGCAGGACACTGTAAGCAATGGTTGTATGCCTTAACCTCAACAGGTAGGAAGTACTTGATACCCTTTCCTGTGGGCTCCACAATCACCACATGAACAGGTAAGTGCTGCTGGATAGTAGCGTCAGATGACCCAGTTATCCCATTGCCCAAGCTAAAGAACTACCTGAGAAAGAAGTAGAAGCTTCCTAGACCAAAAAGACCCCAGCCAGCCTGCCAGCTGACCCCAGGTATATATGTGTGAGCTGAACTAAGACCAGGCAATGTGACCCAGGGCTGTATCATTGCTGATTCACAGACTTGTGAGCACACATACGTGCCTATTGTCTTATGACACTAAGTTTTGGGGTAACTTGTTACACAGCAACAGATAATTGGTACATTTACTCATCATGGCTGGTTGAAGTAATAACTTGAGGCATTCACATGCTTGATTATCCCACAGATTTTGACCAAACACCTACTATGTAAAGGCCCTCCACAGGCTCTGAGATACACATCCTTGCTCGTTGAGAGTTGCCTTTTTTTTTTTTTTTTTTTTTGTGTGTGTTGTTGTTTTGGTTTTTGGAGCCAGAGTTTCTCTGTGTAGCTCTAGCTGTCCTGGAAGTCACTCTATAGATCAGGATGGCCTCAAACTCAGAGATCTGCCTGTTAGAGCTGATATTCTAATAAGCACAAACCAAAGCCAGAACTAAGTAAATAACTCCATAACTTTAAAGAAATCATCTAGCAATAATCACTATATAAGACCCTTTTTAAATGTATAACAGGGTCTGGGAGAGGTGGCTCAGTAGGTAAAGTATTTGCTATACAAATATGAGGGGACCTGAGTTCTGATCCCTAACAACTATGTAGAAAGCCCAGCCCTGTATCATGTACCGGTAATGCCACCGTTGCTAGGCAGAGACAGAGTTATCCTTGGGGCTTAGTCAGTCTGTCCAATCAGTGATCTCTAGGTTCAGTGAGAGAGCCTGTATCAAAAACTAAAGTTGAGCAGCAATTGAGGATGCCATCACCACCTGCCAACCTCTGACCTCCACACAGGCATACACGTAAACAGATACACATATAAGAAAATGTTAAAATGTATATGCATAAAAGATAAATGAGCCAAACTTAAAAAAATAAAATAATAATAAGGAATGAATAAAAAGGCATGAGACAGTGTGAAAGCTTACAGTCACATGAGGCTTGGTGGTCAGAGAAGCCTCAGTGAAGAAAGCTGGAGATCTGAATGTTAAGATCAGAGAAAGGGATCGTTAAGCAGAAGGTCTAGGAAGTGAAGAGGCCATAAGACCAGAACAGGGTGTGTGGGGACCAGAGGACTGTCGGGAGCAGGGAGTGAAAGAGGGGGAGGCAAAGAACAGGCTGTGTTGGCTTGGCTTTTAAGCCAGGAAGAAGAATTCTGATGTTATGGTCCATGTGCTAAGCCAGCTGCCCTCTACTTTTTAAACAGGAGAAAGATGAAACGGATTCCTCTGGCTGACAGGGCTCGAGCACCTTTCTCTGTCCAAGGGGGACTAGCGCAGAGCAGAGTGCAAAGCTCCAGTAATCACTCACACTAGGCGAGGGGTGCAACCATGGAGGTTAAGAGGAGTATATTCTAGAAAGGAAGTAACATGTGGGATGGACAGGATGTGGAAGTAGAGACAGTTGAGAGAGGAATCCAGGTAAGTTCTCAGTCTTTGTTCTATGACCAGAGGCTGGCCCTTCAAGTCTGTGGCGCTCACTACAACAGGCTGAGACAAAATGTGGCGGAGGGCAACGCTGGCCCCTTGCTCTGAAAAAGCTTAGCACTGGGGGAGTAGATATGGAATCCCAGGTAAGAAGGTAATAGACTTTGAACCGGATGAGGTCACCAGAGACAACTAAAAGAGACAGGAACCCAGGATGGAGACCTGAGGTGTGCCAGCATTTACAGGTTGAATAATTGAGAAAGAGCTGACAATGGAGCCTGGGGAACAAGTTGACATGGAGGCCATAGCAAGTGTGCAGAGCACTCCTAGCAGATAAGAAGAGCAAGAATCAGACACGTCTGAAGCTGACAAATTAAAGCATTCAAATGCCCTTGGGGGCAGGAGTAAGTCACAGAGCATAGTAGTATTTGAAGCTCTTGCCCTGCAACCTTCTCTTTTGGGTAGCTGAGAGTTCATTCCAAGCCCTACCCCAACTCCTATTAATCTAATTACTTTCTAAGCTCCCTGGATCTCCATGGCCCCAGACCAGGGTTGTGGCATCCGAATTCCCTAGGAACTATATCTTCAGGAGGGTAAGGATGACATCAATTTTGTTTCTGTTCTAGCCTTCCTCTGAGGATGGTCCCTAGTCACAAAGAAATTCCTACAAATATTGGGGGACATAGAGGAACAGCAATGGTCTCTCCCTTATCCCTCCATGGACAGACACAAAGCATTTTGTCAACGTTTCCCACATTGAAGCTCTTCTGGGTGGGGTACTTACTCTCTGATCATTCTTGGGTAGGATGCTATTGCTGAAGTCAGCACTCCTGTCTCTCTGTGGGCTTCCTAGATACTGACTTCTCACCTTTTGGCTGAAGAGACTCCTCCTGGTGACTTGTGTCATGTTGACAGTCAGGACCAGTCACACATGTGTCTATACCCTCCAGGATGTCACCTTTAAGATTTTTGTAAGCATTTTCATAGATGGATTTTTCTTTGGGCCTCCGGCTCACAAATAATGACATGGAAACTTACTATTAATTATGAAAGCTCAGTCTATAGCTTAGGCAGTTCCTAACTAGCTTTTATAACTTAAATTAGCCCATTTATATTCATATACATTCTATCATGTGGCATTACCTCTCATCCACCTTATAGTTCCTGTTTGCTTTCCGTGACTCCTGGTGTTTCCCACACACCTAGATTCCTCCTCCTGTTCCTTTCTCTCCATGGAAATCCTGCCTATACCTCCTCCTGCCTAGCTATTGGCAGTTCAGCTTTTTATTACACTAATCACAGTAAAACACCTTCACACAAGTATCAAGTAAGAATTATATTCACAGCAGGGAGGTGGTGGCACACACCTTTAATCCCAGCACTTGGGAGACAGACATATGTGAATCTGTGAGTTCAAGGGCAGCCTGGTCTACAGAACAAATATAGGAGATGCTCCAAAGCTACAGAGAAAACCTATCTAAAAAAAAAAAGAATTACATTTACAGTATTTAGTACATATGTATTTGGCAAATTTAGAGAAAGTGTTGTGTTATCTATCCTATCTTAGTGAGTCCAAAGTTTTATGCCTAAACCATTTTCTATCGTAACTCATATTACCATCCTAAAAGTCTCTTTTTAGACTTAAAAACATCTTAGATAAACAACTTAAGGTTGTATGTTTCTCAACCTTATAAACTTTTTATCTCTTATGTAAGTTTTTTTTTTTTTCTGATTTTGGTAACAAAGAAAATTGTAACTAGTCTTCAGTCCCCATCAGAGATACCAGAATGGTATATTAGTTGAGTAAACATTAAGTTCAGAGAAAGCAACTTTCAAAACCATAGAAAAGACAGAGACATCTAGTTGCCTGGACAGTTACCCAAGAATCCTCTGCAACAGTGAGGCATCCATCTTTGGCCTTAGGCCTGAGACTATCTGCAGACTTTCATGGGAAAGCAGGGAGCTTTTGAGGGACTCCCCTACCTTGTCTTGGTAAAGTTCAGCAGTGCCTTCTTTTGTGTTCTGTTTCTCCAATTTGGACAGCATACTATCAGCAGTCAAGGCAAGGGCAGTTTCACAGTAAA
Source organism: Onychomys torridus (assembly GCF_903995425.1). Classification (NCBI taxonomy): domain Eukaryota; kingdom Metazoa; phylum Chordata; class Mammalia; order Rodentia; family Cricetidae; genus Onychomys; species Onychomys torridus. The sequence goes on from NC_050465.1 coordinate 48,956,232, forward strand.
AGCAAACTCCAATAGAGGTTCTTAAATGCCCACCATCTCCTTTTGAAGTAAATTGGTGCTGCCAAAAATATACGTGTCTTACTGTCACGAAAAACCTTAGGTTATTAAAACACATAAAATGCCATACATCTCTGAAATGTTTGAAGACCATCTGTGTATCTAAAATATATCTCTGTTTGACTTTGAAAATATCTAACATGGTATGTTTCAAACACAAATCTGATTACTAGATGACTAACTACTAACCTGTATTTCTTAATTACCCTAAATAGTTTGTAATAATAATTTTCAATGACTAGAAATTCACATTACATTGCTAAATGAGCTTCACAGGTACAGTAACTTAAATATAGTAGAAACATATATATAGTAAAACAAAAATAACATTTAATTTATATTAATATATAAAAATCCATACCAATGTAAAATATTTGCAACTATTAGTTGTTCAAAAGTAGACTCAACAATCCAACCTTTTATCCCATCATTCTACATCACCCCTTTTTCCTTTCATAGAGATCTCTGAATCTAATTGCCTTTGTTCAGCTTTTTTCCTGACCATGACCAACAACTTATAATCAACATCCCTAAATGATGATAAACATCCATAATCCATTGAATGATCAAAAGCTATCCACCCCACCTCTTGGGAAAGTGAGTGTTGTGTTCTCTAGACTGCTTCCTGTTGTTTGGGGGCAACAGTATCTTTGGGAGACCCTGAGAAAATTAGGATAATTGTCAATCCTAGGAGAGAGAGAGATGTATTTTTTTTTGTTTAGTCTTTGTGTGGTGGGAAAGTGTAGAGCTTATCTGAATTTTTGGCTGGACAGTTTGTGAGGCTAGACCATCTCAACTAGCAGCTTTGAAGTTGTTTCAGATGCAGAATTTTGACATAACTGCAACAGAAACATTCTGAGAGGCTAGATCACCTGGGCTACTTATCTTCATTGGTGTCTGGTTCTTTTTTCTGAAAACACATAAACTCTTAAAGGTAACATACATATCTGTATTAACACAAATATAGAAGGTAAGCTAAAGATTTTTAGAGCAGGGAAAGACATGTATGTATGCCATAAGTCATGAAGACTCTGTAGCCAACAAGATTTATCATGTCTCATCCAGTCTTAGAGTTGTTCCTATAGTAGAGAGATCAGAATATACATCACCTGTCCTGTAGTCTTTCTTGGTTAATGTGTGTTACTTTTGTTTATGTTGCATTTGTTTAACTCTGTGAAGTTATGTTACTTTGCCTGTCTAAAACACCTGATGGTCTAATAAAGAGATGAACGGTCAATGGCAAGGCAGGAGAAAGGATAGGTGAGGCTGGCAGGCAGAGAGAATTAACAGAAGGAGAAATCTGGGAAGAAGGAGGAAGAAGTAGCCAGAGAATGAGGAGGACATCAGGGGCCAGCCACCTAACTACATAGCCAACCACAGAGTAAGAAGGAAAGAAAAGGTATGCAGAAAAAGAGAAAGGTAAAAGCCCAGAGGCAAAAGATAGAGGGGATAATTTAAAGTTAAGAAAAGCTGGCTAGAAACAAACCAAGCTAAGGCCAAGAGAGAATAAGAGAGAATAAATCTCTCTGTGTGTGATTTATTTGGGAGCTGGGTGGCAGTCCTCCCAAAAGAGTAAAAAAAAAAACAAAGCAAAACACCCAACAACATGCTGTAACCTGTTCAGAGGTTTTGTCAGCCTGGACCTGGCTCTGTGTGTGTGTGTGTGTGTGTGTGTGTGTGTGTGTGTGTGTGTGTGTGTATGTGTGTGTGTATGTGTGTGTGCATGTGTGTGTGCATGTGTGTATGCATGAGTGTATGTGTATGTGTGTGTGTGTGTGTGTGTGTGTGTGTGTGTGCAGCCTCGTCTGACTGTATGAACCAAATCTTAAACTGTTAGACTACTGTCATGTGGCTCTGCTTAACATATGGCATGCTGGCAGCTGGCTCTGTTACATGAGAGCCTAGTCTCATGTTGACAGGTACTGGCCCCAGAGCTGTATCTGCCTGTCCCAGCTCTGGGAATTTGGTGTATCTGCCTGAAGCAGTAGTTTATACCCAGTGTTAGGCTACCTCAGTCAGTACCTCTTAACCCTAGAGTTGTGGGTTTGTGCCCCACATTGAGTGCCATATTTAGATAGAGTTTTCTTTGGGCCAAAAGCTCACAAATAACAACATGAGGACTTATTAATTATGAAAGCTCAGCCTATAGCTTAGGCTTGTTCCTAACTAGATCTTATAACTTAAATTAATCCATTTATATTAATCTTTCTATCATGGCATTACCTCTCATCTATCTTATATCCCTTGTTTCCTCTCCATGTCTTCTGGCCTCTCCCGAGTGCCTGGATTCCTCCTCCTCCTCTTCCTTTCTCTCCCAAGAAATCCTGCCTATACCTTCTGCCTAACTATTGGCCATTCAGCTTTTTAATATGCCAATCATAACAATACAACTTCACATAGTATACAAATATCCCACAATTCTTCATTGTGGAGTTTTCCCTTCTTCTTGATATTCAATTCACACTTCTGCAAGTTCTGTATGGTGGGATGATAGCATGGGTTTCTGTCAGCTTGACCCAAAGCATTGTCTGTATAAAAGTCAAGGTGATATCATGACTTTCTGCTACCTAAAGAACATTTCTTTTTACCTGAAATTCTGTCCTCAATGCATCCGTGTGGCTCTGTCTCAAAGTTTTTACTTCCTATGGCTGATTTAGACCCTTTCACAGGAAGGCATTCATCAGTCAATGCAATGGACCAAGAACAACTCCCCCAGCAACCTGAGTGCAATTCTGTTTTCTAGAACATGGATGTTAGGACACAGAGCGCTGAAAATTTAACCTCACCTTACCTGAGCAAAAGGTCAAAATTTAATCATCAGGCTCTGTCTCTCTGTCTCTCTGTCTCTCTCTCTCTCTCAATTTCATCTTGTAAAGGCTTTGGGAATGGTGACAAGCTTAACTCTGTGATGACTCTGCTACCACCTGCTACTGTGAGGAGCTCTTATTTGCTTGACCTGTGAAAGGAAATTATCACAGAGTCAAAATCAGATTTCAGTAGAAGTCAAGACACATATTAAATGTGATGCTTCACAGCTGAACACAAGCCTCCCGCTCCCACCTCTGATGGGCTTCTCTTGGCTGTGTGCAGACAGACACTTAATAAATGCTTTGATGAAGGTCCCTCTGTCTTAAAAGGAAATTAGAGTGTTCTGACAGTATCGTATCATCACTAAGTTGCTGGTCATTATCCAGCAGCCTGTGATCCTTCAGGTGTTTGCACACTGATTGCTTCATATTCTGCATTCCTCTACGTCCACATTTGGAGGGTGAGCAGCCACCTGTATAATTTCCATTGTGGGCAAGGTGTTTGTCCCTTGCAGGTCTTTGGGCACTTGAGAGATAATCACACAACTTTTATTTCATAACAATTTATTCACACACATACACAATTTAAAAACAATTCATTCACACTTTTGATTTAGGAAATTTCCCTGAGTTCTTCCTTGACTCAGTAAAGAATTTACTGATGTCAAGAATGTTTAGAAGGGTACTGAGTACTGCCCGTGTTCATGGTGGCTGGCAAAGCAGAGCACACTGGCTTTCTTCCAGAGTTTCACATCTAGTGACTGTAATTTCCTATTGTTGTGAGAACTGTAGATGAAAGAAACAGGTTTCATGATGCAGAATAAATGGCAAGTCCTTTCTGAACTGGGAAATGTTAAGCTGAGACACAGCGAAACTGGAAGGAGGAGGAGATCAAAGAAGGCAGTGGCTAGTGCAAAGGCTCTGTAGTGAAAAAAGGCTCAGCTTGCTCCTGGGCTGCACAGAAAGCAAAGGAACATGGACTTGGAGGAGAGAGTAAAAGAGCAATGGCTGTAGCATGAGGTGCCTGTGGACAGGGCTTCCATCCATCCACCCATACATATATACATACATATATGCTTCCATCCATCCATCCATCCATACATACATACATACATACATACGTACATGCTTCCATCCATCCATCCATCCATCCATACATACATACATACATACATATGTACATGCTTCCATACATACATACATACATACATATATATATATACATAAATGCTTCCATCCACACATACATACATACATACATGCTTTCATACATACATACACACATACATACATATATATATACATACATGCTTCCATCCATCCACCCATCCATCCATCCATACATACATACATGCATACATACATACATACATACATACATACATACATACACGCTTACATCCATCCATACATCCACACATACATACATGCTTACATACATACATACATATATACATACATACATGCTTACATCCATCCATACATACATACATGCTTACATACATACATACATGCTTACATAATACATACATAATACATACATATGTACATACAAACATACATGCTTATATCCATCCATACATGCTTACATACATCTATACCTACATAAATGCTTATATCCATCCATCCATCCATCCTTACATCCATCCCAGCTTGCCAGGAACAGACATGGTATAGATCTTTGTCGCTGTGCAATTAGAAGCATAGCCTCCTTTCCCTTTCAAAAGTGGCCTGGTTTGCATGATATATGATCCTGCTTCTTAAAGGGCATGTCAAAGAGTTAGGATTTTATAATATGTGAGACAGAAAATCATTGGAGAATATGAAGCTGGGATGTGACAGACTAGATTTATGCTGCAGGATCATTTTACCTGTAGTCACAAGGGGGTCAAACGTGGATGTGGAAAGAGCTGGGGGAAGGCTAGTGTAGTGGTGCAGGGAATAGTTGACAGTCCACCGAGCATTGCATTTAAAGATATGTTACTGGTAAACAACAGCTCACCCTCTTCCTCTGCACCTCCCAGTGCTGGTTCTGACAGGGACACATAGGAAGTCAAGACACACTGAACTACACTGGCCAGGGCCCTGTCACACCCCTTCAGGGCTCAACCACTTAGTCTCACAGTTGTGTCCTTCCATGGAAGTCACAGAAGAGAGCTGTCATCCCCCCTGGAGCAGCATACATTCCAGCTGAAGGTCACTGCAGGGGTATAAGGCTGCATCCCCTGCCTGAGCTCAGAAAGTCATCCCAGCTCAGTAGCTCCCAGGGACACTCAGACCTCTGCTGCAGTTGTACAACAGTTGGACCACAGTTCAATGTTCCCTTCTTACACTGTTGCTCTAACTGCCCCACAGGTGTTGGCCGTCAGAGCACACCCCAAATCACTTGCATGCTGATATCTACTACAGAGCCTTGTGGCTGGGAGACCTGACCTGTGAGGCCAGGGGAAGCACAACTTTCTTTAAAACGTACCTTTGATGCTATCTATCCTAGACTCCCTGTATCTAAGAGGTAGAGTTGTCCCAAGTGCTGTTCTACTGGGTGCATGAGAAATGTTTTCCTGTTGTCTTCCATGTGCCTTGAGAATAGAGTCACAGTTTTTTTGTTTTTGTTTTCTTAACCAGGATAATTTTACTGTAAACAGTTGTATTGGTTCATGATGCTGCCAACCTCCTTGCTTTTAACTGCATCCCAAGTAGTTACTTCAGACCTTGTAAAACATAAGCTCTTCTTTAAATACCCTGATTTTACAGCCAATTGTTGTTTTTTCCATACTTGAATGATTTCCTTAGGCAATGTAAATTCTTTTTCTATTTCTTTGTTTTTCTATGAAATCATTCCTAGTGATTCTCTATAATAATTTAAGATATAATGACATAAATTACTATGGGGGCTCTGTTTTTATATTATCTCATTACCACTGAGAATGTAATTCGTTATAGATTAAATCATAATCTCCCCACTCCTAACTATGGTCAACAACAACAACAAAATGATACAAAGCCTATAGAGTAAAACAGGGAAAAAATGGCAGTCTTCTTGAAGTCCTCACTCCCTCACAGGTTAAAGAGAACAAAATCACAGGGGTCAGTGAAGAAGGAAGGGGTGGTAGCTTTTGTACACTGCCAGCCCTGAGGGTTGACCACACCTCTTCTGGTAAAGTCTCTGCTATGGCTTCTAGCCATAAGAACTCTCCCCATATGCACCTCTCCTTAAAGTGAAGGCACACGAGAGAATGGAATGTTGTTGTACACTCGATAGTTTAATTCTCTCCATTCATTCATTAAACAAATGCTTTTAGCACCTGTGGTAGTTCGAATGTAATTCGCCTCCAGGAGCTCATAGGAAGTGGCACTATTAGGAGGTGTGGCTTTATTGGACTAGGTATGGCCTTGTTGGAGGAAGTGTGTCACTGTGGGGGTGGGCTCTGAGGTCTCATATATGCTCAAGCCACACCCAGTGAGACAGACCACTTCCTGTTGTCTGCATATCAAGATGTGAAACTCTCAGCTCCTTTAGAACCATGTCTGCCTGCATGTCACCATGTCCCACCATGATGATAACGAACTGAACCTCTGAATTGTAAGTGAGCCACCCCAATTCAATGTTTTTCTTTATAAGAGTTGCCATGGTCATGGTGTCTCTTCACAGCAATAGAAGGCCTAACTAAGACAGCATCTATCATTGTTCTATATCCAGGAAACATGGATCTAGGCATAGAACATTCTAGAATATAATGCCCATCAAAGGCCCATGTGTTAAAGGGTAGTTCTATTAAGACATAATAGATTTCTTTAAAAGTAGGGCTTAATGGATATCTTGGTCATTAGGGATGTGGTCTTGAAGGGGATTATGGGCCTAGCCCCTCCTCATGCTCCTGTGCTATCAACGTGTATTCTTTGCCACAGGTCCCAAAGCAATGGAATCAAATGGCCGTGGACTAGAACCTGTGACACTGTGACCTGAAATGAACCTTTCTTCTTTATAAGCTAATTGACTCAGGCATGTGCTATAGTGCCAGAAAGGAGGACAAGGCATTCCTTCCCTTCTAATCCTGACTGCAACATGACTTTTAGTTCTGTATTGCACAGCAGAATAATACAATATCCCATTATCATTTTTCATTTTTGATGAGTTGAATTGATAATTTTTTCCTAATTTGATAACCCTTTTTTCATTAAAATCTACCTTTTCTTCTATTTCAAGTCACCTAACCCTTCAATGCTGTAAATTTTTGATCTTCGATTCGTTTATCATATTATGGGGAAATTAAGCCAGAAAGAATTTTTTTTCTCCTAGTTGATCAAGAACTAAACTGCTTTCTCAATACTTTTTAATATTTCACTCTTATTTACAAAACACTGGATACATTATGTGCCTCATCATGCCCAGCTTGGGCTATAGGACAATGCTTATGGAGACCTCTTGGAACTTCATATTGGACCAGGCCCATTTAGTCTCTGAGAGCCTCAGTGTTCTATAGATAGGGATAATACCCACCTAAAAAGATTTCATGAAGATCAGAAGAAATCCTGTTGGAATCCAGGTACAATACACAGTGTGCATCTGTCTGTAAGCCTTTCATGTCTCTTCCTCACAAACTCCTCATTAATTCATTTACTCATTCACTCACAAATAAGCATTTGCTGATACTTAGATTGTGAAAGGCTCTGTTTTAAGCTCTGAACATATAAACTGAGAGAAAAGAACAGCAGAGATGCTATTAGACAGCTCTACTGTAGAGGGAGAAGGTAATGAATAAATAAAAAGAAAGCAGGCAGTGATAAATGATAAGATTAACGTTAATCAGGAAGCCATGATAGGAAATGAATGTGGAGTGGGGAGTCTGCTTGATATTGAGTAGCCAGAGACAGCCTGAGGTAGCAGAGATTGAGCTCAGACCTAAATGACAAGGAGGTAAGCCCCACCAAAAAATCTGAAAGAAGAGCTTTAGAGAGAGAGAGAGAGCAGTCAGTGAGAGCCCAGGGTAGGTAGGAATGGCTTGGAGGGTTTCATGCCTGTAGCAGGCTAGGGAAAGGAAAGGCATGGCCCTGACCACTGTGGGCCGCTTAGGGCTGCAGTAAAGATCTTCTGTCATATTCTCTGTGCAATGAAGAGCTTTTGGAGAATCTAGAGCAGAAGAGTGGGCCTGATTGGCATGGTTCTTAATGCTGTCAAGAAGGAAAGTAATAAGTGTAGACAGAGCGGTAGCCACGTAGAAAGTTACTGTAGTCATCCAGCTGTGAGATGAGTGTGTAGTCACAATGGTAGTCACAAAGACGGGAAGAAGTGAGCAGATGCTGGCTGTCCCTTAAAGGCCTCAAGACTTGAAGCAGAGAGTGTTAAGGAGTGAGTGTGTGGCTCAACAACGTCTATAGCCAATGAACTTGATCCACCAAGGCTCCATTACCAGCAAACCAACATCATGCCCATCACCAACCTGGCAGTTCTGGAAGGCCTAAGATCCTTACAGAGGAGATCAAGTTAAAATGAGACCCTCAGGGAAGTCATGTTCCAATAGTGTGTGTGTGTGTGTGTGTGTGTGTGTGTGTGTGTGTGTGTGTGTATGTAGGGAGCAGCATATGAACATGAAGGCAGTGATCAGAGTCATGGCATAAAAACTGAGGAACATGGCTCCCTGCAAACCACTGGAAGCTAGGAGAGAAGCACCAAATGGCCTCAACAGCCCAGCAGGGCTCCGTCACCCTTAGCTCTCCAGCCTCCACATGCGGGAGACAATATGATGCTACTGTTCAAGCCACCTGAACTGGGGGACCTTGGGGACCTTGGCTGTAGCAAACTCAGGCAGTCAGTGTCCTAGAAGGGCAGTCACCAGTCCAACTCTCTGGTGCCTTCCTTTTCTGCATGCAAAAGACAAAACAGAGTCCTTAGAGAACTATGTCAGCCGTGGAAGATTGTGCTTCCTAGTGTTGTACACAGTGTTTTCAGTATTTGAGACTTAAACTTTGTCGTCAAAGGAAAGAAAGGGAGGGAGGGAGGGAGGAAAAGAAAGAAGGAAGGAAGAAAAATAAAAGATAGAAGGAAGGAAGGAAGGAAGAAAGGAAGGAAGGAAGAAAAATGAAAGGAAGGAAGGAAGGAAGGAAGGAAGGAAGGAAGGAAGAGAAAGAAAAGATAGAAGGAAGGAAGAAGGAAGGAAGGAAGAAAAGGAAAGAAAGGAAGGAAAGAAGGAAGGAAGGAAGAAGGAAGGAAGAAAAGGAAAGAAAGGAAGGAAAGAAGGAAGGAAGGAAGGAAGAAAGAGAGAAAGGAAGGAAGGAAGGAAGGAAGGAAGGAAGGAAGGAAGGAAGAGAAAGAAAGGAAGGAAGGAAGGAAGGAAGGAAGGAAGAAAGAAAGAAAGAAAGAAAGAAAGAAAGAAAGAAAGAAAGAAAGAAAGAAAGAAAAGAACATTAGCAACAAAATTCTATGGGACCAGTGGCTCTTGAGCAGTAACTGTGATGTAAGATTCTACTTTAGCCAAGAAGTACAGGAGACAAGGCTGCAAATATCAGTAACACAACATGTCTAAGAAAAGTGACACTCAGCACAGAAGCACTGAGGATGGCCTTCCCACCCATATGACATTCAGGCCACAAGCAACCCTGGAAAGGAGAGAAGGTCAGCTGGCCACCCTCTGTGTCCTTTGAAAGGCTCCTCTTTCACACTCTGTCCCCACACAGAACTTCTATCTCGGTCCTCTGACACCACATGTCTCCACGTGATGGTGACAGTTGCTTGTGCAAGGGGTAAATAAAAGTCTTGTCTGACTCCTCCAAATGAAGATGAATGACATGTCTGAGCTGAGGGGAACCCAGGCATCTGGAAGATGGAGATGGAGAACCATGCCTTTGGATGCTGAAAGGTAGCAGGTAGCTGCTCACTGGGTCAACCAGGGTCTCCCTTTGTGTTGAGGGAAACAACTAGAAACAAAGCTGAGAAGCTGCCTGGCTCCAGAGACTAAGAACTTCAGTCCAGGCCAATCAATGCCTGTTGGCAAAGGAAAGAACATTGCGTGGGAGGGAGTGGGGGAAAGGTTTTGCTACAAGGGTGGCGGGCTTCTTGTAATCAATGAACAATGAAGTGTGTCTGCAACACACATCCTCTTGGACTCGTGAGGATTTGAAAGTGTTGAAAAAGCAGGCATTCGATCATTTTTTCCCCCAAGCTGATGCTATTCCAAAAGCAGAATTCAAACCGTCCATGACTGTGTAGACACACACCCTCCTAGCAGATTTGAGCAGATTGGTCACACTGCTGGGCAGGTGCATTCTCTTTGTTCATCCCAGCCTTGCACACTTTGTAAAGTTCACTCTGGATGTTCGCTCCCTCCTTAGGTATGCTGGACTGACTTAAAACAGATCTGAAACATACTTCAAGACGATAAAAATAGTTTTGCATTAAAAATAGAATTACAACAGGCACACAGATAGACATTTAAACAAAAGGCAACCAAATCTTCTATTCTTCCCATTAATTCATTCCTGTTCGTGCTGTCAGAAACATGTAACTATCTTACCACTAAATTAGAATCTTCGGTTCTACTATAATGTGTTGCTGATCAACCTTGTCAACTTAAAAAAAAAAAAAATAAACCTTCTTATTTATGCCATTGTAGTAAAGGATTCCCTTCTCCCATGCAGCAAGTCCAGAAGGAAAGTGGGTTGTTGCCATAGCAACGAAACACAAGGCAGAGAACTCAAAAAGAGGGAGGTCTCTGCTCTGAAGGCCACAGCCACAGGAAAGCCCCAGGCCTCTAAGTGGTGGCAATAAAGAAAAGCATCCTGCCATGACTTTATGCTGTCAGGTGGCGGCCTGCTGGTAGCATAGGATCCCCCCCCCCCCGAATTAATTATTTGCATAATTCTGGATCATCCACTCAATGGCAAATAAAAAGTATTCACTGCCATACTTACTAGACATTCTTTCCTCTTTCAACAGCCTGGTCTGAGAGATTTTCTTAAAAACCTAGCACGTGGGTGCCTCCCTGCAAGAAGCTGCTGCTGAAGTATGTATTAGCTATTTACTGGCTTTCTGCTTCAATCTGATATTGTTCAAGATTCTAAGTCCAAAACAAAACAAAACAGGTACCCTCTTTTCAGAGTACTCACTATTCAATGAGACCATTGTATAGAAGAGCCACATGACCTTCCTCCTCTGTCCCCCAGGGCACCACAAAGGTGGACCATTCAAGGAGATAGAAAGCCATGCTGGAGAAAGATATACAGAAGAGGAGAGAAAGGACAAATGAGTCTCACGGGGTAGAGAAGCAACTAGGGTGCACCTGGCTGTGTTTGGGGGCCCGTCTGACAGGTGACAGCACAGTTAAAGACCTCACTGTGAAAGATGCCTAGTTCTTACAGGAGACACAGGCTTGGGTTGGTTAAGAACCTGTAAAGCTGGGAGTGGAGGATGCTGAACTCCAGGTGGAGTGGGGAGACAGCTGCCCAAGATTTGGATAGAATGTGGGAGTCTCTTCTTACTTTATCTTTGAAGCCTGGAGGTAATTCCTGATGGGCAGTAGAGGCAGAAACATGGCAAAGCCTGCTGTCCGAATGGCCTCTCAGTAATAGAAGGGAAAGCTTCTGGGCCAATAAGGCTGGAATTGGGAGGACCATACTCAAAGCTGCCTCCGACACCAGGACAAGAGACATATAGTAGTATAAATCCAAGTGGGGTGTCAGCAGTGGGAAGTGAGGTCAGAGTATCCAAACAATAGAGTCACACAGCATCTCAGCAGGGCTCTATTCTCCTCTCGACACCAATTTCTAACACTGGACAGACTGAGAGATGGGAAAGACGGTAAAGGTGCTTGATGCTAAGCCTGATCTCTCTCTCTCTCTCTCTCTCTCTCTCTCTCTCTCTCTCTCTCTCTCTCTCACACACACACACACACACACACACACACACACACACACACACACGTAATTTTAAAGTATTCTTTTGAAAAATGAGGTGTGGAGAAGGCGGGCCAAGCTTTGCAATGATCGACTTCCTTTCCATTGTACACAGCTTAAGCATTCACTGAACCGCTTGAAGCATCACTTTGACCCTAGCTGCCGAGATGATGGCCAGGCAAACATATGCCTTTCTCGAATTTAGCCCAGCACAGTTTCCTATCATTAGTGGTCATGGGGGGTCAGAAAAAGAAAGGAGATCTTTTAGAAAGATTTTAAGCAATATCTCAATGGCAGCACCGAGAGGCAAGCGAAATAAAACTGATAAAGGCTCCCACAGAGATAGGATCGGGCTTCTCTGGCCCTCCTGGTCTCTTGGCGATATTAATTTTCAGTGCATTCCTATTAAGTGGGAAAATGGAAAAGCAGGGTGTGCTTCTTCCCCACAAAGAAAGAGAGAAATGGCTGGAAAGGGGGGAGAGATGGCCAGAAGCAGCCCAGCCAGAGGAAGGATTCTGGCCTTTCCCTTTCCCTGGTTTTATCGTGTAAGCCTTCACTAATGAGGTCACTGTCTTGAAGACAGCCTGTGCAGATTTCATCTACAAGGAGGAAGCAAAGACCTGGGTAATTTTCCAGATAATTTCCTTAAAAGAAATAAAAAAGAAAAAAAAAAGGCAACCTCTCTCTCTCTCTTCCCGGTTGTTTATAACTGATATAATACAGGAAGTCGCGATGCTTTTTAATGAGTTCCCAAACTCAAGTTCTGCTATTTAATTTTTTTTTGAATCTGCATTTGCCTAAAATATCTCAGTAATTCAAGTGGAAAGGGAGGCTTTTGCCTAAATTATGAAAATGACCTCAATTTATTTCATGCAGCTATGGAGAAGCAGGCACCACTTGGTATCCGGGCAGCAGGAATCAATTCTTTCCTCTCACAGGGTGTGGGGCACGTGGGTCCCTGGGGTGTTGGTGTCGGGTGGAAGGGGGAAACCCATGCTCAAGTTCAACACTGTAGTCCTTTCTGGTTTTCGTTCTGAATTTGTGTGTCCGCATTCTGCATCTACCAGGTCTGCAGCAGGCACAGGCATCTTTGTGTCATTGCTATAGAGGTAGAAATGCAGGACTTAACATTAATGACGGCAAGCAGTGGTTCGCTCAGCGCTTGCCGGAAGATCCGCCCCGGACCGAGTTTGTTTGTGTATTGTTTATATGGGAGGGAATGTGATGGAGCCGTGGGGATAAAGCAGGAAAATGACCTTGTTGCTGCCTTTCCCAAAGCACCTGGCCAGCTCTTTGTCTTTAGCTAGTCCTCCTATCTGCCACCTTGTGCCTGTTGGCTGCTGTTCCGCACTCTCCCCTTAGCCCTCCTTCTCCAGTGCCCCAGGATAAAGGCGTTGCTTCTGGATGGTTTAGTTCAATGAAAACCTTAGACTGTGTTATGGTCCATGGGCTGAAGAGAAGAGCCCTGTCCTGCAGGTGGAAGCAGACCTAGGGCCTGTGGCGGGACACTGTTTGCTCCTTAAAGGTGGCTCACAGATACAAGCTTCAAATCTGCATGAGGGTCATAGGCAACTCCTGCAGTGGGCATTCAGAGTGCCATGCTGCCTTGGTAGTAAGGAGAACCAGAAACAAAGATGGCCACCAGGCCACCCAGGTACCCAGCTGAAGCGCATTCCCATCCACCCCCAACCTCTGCATCCTGGAAGTCTTCCTCTTCTGGATTTAAACATCTCTCGTAGGTTAAGAGCTCCTTTCTGACATAATTCACATGGATACATGTGATGAGACATGCTTTCCCCAAACATCAGAGCAGTCAGCAGGCTCTACCCAAAGCGTGGTCTCTAAGTGGTTAAGGCAGGAAGAGAGAGGCACTGGGAGGAGGGAGCGGGAGGGGGATGGGAAACCAGAGCTCTGAAGTCTTTGTTTCTCTCCCATCTGGCTGGAAGCCAGAGGCAAAGATCGAAGAGACCTCTCCTTTGTCCACTGATCTGACAGTCATCCAGTGTTACCACTCGGTGAAATCAAAGTGCAGGGTATTCGCAGGTTTCTGTCTGTCACCCCAGAGGCTGCTGGGAAATCTGCTTTCCTGTGCCTGATGGCAGCAGGGTTCTGGGCTGCATTTTTGCTTTCAAGGTCATAATACAAATTAAGAGGACTCCACTTTCTCCAGGAGACCCTGTCATTTTCAGCATTCTCCTAGTCCTCCATGGGGGACCCAAACCATGTGCTCTGTGGCTTTAAGGGAAGAGAGAGCTCTTCCCAGCCCTCTCCATCACGTCTGGTTAGGCTTCCGCATGTAAAGTTCCAGGTCATAAATAATTCAAAAGATATGAAGACAATTTTCTTCCTTCTCCATCTATCCCTGCATGCAGCATCTCCACTTCCTTCCTGGCTTCTAACAAACACTAATTTAATCAACAGGCAGTAGATTGTCCTGGTGGCTGACTCATGCCAGGCCTGGACCCTGTGCACTCACAAACTCTGCTGTCTCGTTTGGAAATGAACAATAAAGAAATCTGGCCCTGAGATGCCCACCTTTCTTCTTTTGATGTCCCTTGTTTCTACCCCCTGACCACCAAAAAGGATTCTTCATAGATGTATCCCATGCCACACAATTGAGTGCTTCTCATGGCAGCCTAGGTTACCTGTAATAGTTTCAGCTACAGGCACATAGTGACATCTCTCAACTGTTCTAGAGATGTTTGGGGATTTCCCCCATGGTCCTGATGTGTAACTCCTGAGTGGACCAGGAAGAAAGAAGAGGAAATGTACTAAGGATGGGAAGAGAAATGAGGCAGATTAGGCCCCTTGTTATGTAAGCTGAGAACCTTGCTCTTGTGTCGGGCTGCACCTATATTGGGAATTGCAACAGCATTAAAGTCAAGAAAGAACAGCTCTTCTCCCCAAACCAGTGGGGGTCAGGGACTCGGACCCCTGGGACAGCAGTACTCAGAGGATGAAAAGAAGCCAAGATCCACAGATGCACGGGCCAAAGAGGATGGAACAACAAGATGTACAGGAACATGGCAAGCCTATGTAGCCCTGTCCATGGCCAATATCCTTTGCCTTCTGCTCTTTCCATTTGGCTGTAAATATTTATCTTATGAAGAAGCATCTCTAACTGAACCCCTGAGGGATTCCTTTAAAATCTGCACTATCATGATCCTCCAAATATTAGCTTAGCACTAATGTATAGGGTCCTCTGTGAGGAAACAGATCGTTTACCCTCTCATCTCCAAATGCTTGTAAAGAAAGTACTTACAGTATCCCAAGCTCCATCCTGCCCATTATTTTGTTTGCTTTCTCCTCATCGCCCGTAAAGTACATAGAGGGGTAGCATTAAACATGTTCTAGAGAGGGACTGAGCTCTGGGAAAAGGCTGGTGGCTAGCAAGCCAACTCTGTCTGCCAGACACCCTGCTCCTGGCATGGGGGAGGTACACATGGTAGGCTATGTGCTTAGACATTAAGCTTATCGTTTAGTAAACACATAAAACAACCAAGTATCAGAAGGTTAGGAAAGGCCTCCCTGGTGTGATCTTGAATTCAATGCATGGCTTTGTTTATGTGTATACTCCCCCGACCCTACCACCTCTGTGTTGGATTGTAGGTTGCTTTTCCACGGGGGAGTTTTCTGTCCTCCACAAGGCTAAGGAGAGGAGCTTACATAGAGCAAGGCCAAGTTTTCTGCTTGATCACAAATGTGCATTGGCTTTCATGAGCCCTGCCATAGCCACCTAGGTTTTTTAGTCTCCCCCACTGGGGCTGATTGCTGCCGAGGGTGTTTTCTTGCAATAACAGCAATGTCCTGGTTCCTTTGGGTTCTCTTTCCAGATGACGGTATGTATGTCTTAGATAGACTGCATTGTTCTGTGACCCTTTTGGATGGCTCCTTGCTGACAAAGAAGACATGTACAGCGGCAAAAGCACTTCCGCTTTAGAACACTGGGAACTGAGAAAAGCACCATCCACTTCCTGCAGGAAGCTGGGAAAGGGGATGAGATAAGCCCCCTCTCCATGAGAATCCTTAGATCATGTTCTGTGCTTCTTCCTCCTGATTTATAATTCTACAATTTTGAGGTCGTTGGGGTGCTGGGAAAGAATCATCTGTGTTGGGGAGGATTCTGCACAGCACACAGCATTCTAACAGTCCCTACTTCACTGCCAAGAATGGAAGGCGTGGTTCCCTTTGTCCTTATTTGACCAGAAGGCAAGGCATGGAATGCTGCCTCAGTGCCTGGACTGGAAACTCCTGAGGACTCATAAATAAGCCTACAGCCTGGTATGGCCTCTTGGCTAAACGTTTGCACAGATACTCAAAAGAAGCAGCAGGCATGAGTCAGGAGGGAGAAATAACCCCAAGAAGGGGGGCAGGGAGGCTTAGGCGACCCAGGGCTAGAAGATGGTACTTTACTGAGAGAGATGCATGATGGAGACTCCAGGGACAGACTGCAACGAGCCCTCCCCCTACGCTGTGCCAGCTGCCAGGGCCATTTGCAAAGCAGCTTGTAAGAGCAGCTAAAGGGACGAGCTACTTGTCCATCCTCTCCGGGGGAGGCCAACAAGGACTTTAAGCATTGCTGAGAGAGGCAATAAAAAGACATTAAATATTTCATCTGTCTTGAACACTCACAATTTGAACCAAGGTTATACACAAGCTGTGAACCCAAGGCTCAGGGATAGCATTGGCTCAGCAAGGTTGGGTCCAGCAGAAATATGAAACGAGAAGTTAGTGAATTCTAGTGTTAAGTACTCCATAACGAGCACATCTCCAGATCTATGTATCCTGGCCTCGCAGAGATGGGGTGCCAGCAGCTGGTGGCCACAGGTTATTAAGCCGTATGGCACGCCTCATTTTCTCTGAGAGGGAAAATAAAGATCCTCTTCCTGCTACGGGTTCTGTTCCAAGGGTCTTAAAGAAAAGTACGGTAGTCCAAAGCGTACTGACATTCCCAGTTTACAGAGGGTTGGTTCCAGCTCATCCCCACCCCGCCTACAGATACCAACATCTTCAGCGGGGCTTAAATCCATGATGCAAAAAGGCATTGTCTTTGTGATGACCCACATCCTATCGTCTACTTGACATCCTGTCTAGATTGTTTGTAATACCTGGTGTAACGTAAACACTGGGTAAATAGATGCTATGTTGTATTGTTTAGGGAACAATAACAAGAAAATGTCTTTACAACGTTGGAATACTTTTCCAAACATTTTGATGTGTAGCTGTTTGAAACAACACAAGTAGAATCTATAGATATGGGGGTTTGTGCTGGGTGCATAATTTCCTCCCTCCATTTCTTCCTCCCTCCCTCCCTCCCTTCCTCTCCCCTCCCCTCTACTTTTTCTCTCTCTCCCTAATGAAGTTCGGACCTTCCCAAATGTCATATTTCTTTGTTTTGTTGTAGTTTGTTTGCTTGCTCTGTTTTTTTGTCTTCCTCTGCTTATTCGGAACAATGACATTCATAAGCTCAGGCTGTTCTAGAGAAATGCTAAAAACTGACTGGCTTTAACAACAAGAATTGATTTTCTAACAACTAGGAGTTTGAAATCCAGGTGCCACGTCCATGGGCCCTTCTGAAGGCTCACTTTTCAGCATTTCAACTTTGTATGTTGTCTCCATAGTCTTTTCTCTATGTCATCCTATGTCCTAATCTCTTATAGGACACTTTCCATAGTAATTTTTGTTATAATTACTTTTTTATAGACCTTATTTTAAAAAAAAAAAAAGTCATATCCTGGGGTCCTACAGGCTATTATTTCAATACACAAATTTGGGCAGGTCACAGTTCAGTCCATAGCAGTTATGATTTCGTGCATGGGACCAGTGACGCTAGGCTTTGTCTGCACAGACTTTGGGCAAGCAAAGAAGATACAGGATCAGCCCAACTGTACCTGCTGACCCACAGGTACCTCCATCTCCTCGAAAAGGTAAGACCAAACACAGCAATTGCTTCAAGCAGAAAAGCAACATGGAGGAAGGGCCATGAAGTATACTATTCTAGGAAAGCAATCCCCTGGTGGAGATAGGAGAGCAGCCAGAATAAGGACTCTGGGTGCTACCTCTGCCTGTCCTCTGTCTGCTCCCTGTCACCTGATTCCCTCCTTTTGGTGCCCTTTATACAAAAGTGGCTTCTGCTGGCTGACTCTATCAGTACCTCATGTATGCAGCCGGTTTTGAGAACTGGAGGGGTGTTTTAAATGGAGCTGGGGTTTAGCATTTGACCACGTAAGGTTTCAAGGGAACTCAGGGTCCAGCTTTATTCCTGAGAATTCATTCATTCCCCTGGTCCTTCTGGGGGCATGAGTGGTGTCACATTACCACTGCACCAGACAAGAGTCCCTTCAAGCAGAAGCATGGTCCCTCCCTAACCCCTAAGCATCCATCCATCCCAGCCAGCCCCACCCCCACAGCTGCCCTTTCCAAGGAAAATGATGCTGAGACCTCTCTGGTGACTTTTGGCTTCGGAAGGACAGGATGGTGAAAGCGTGGTCAAGGAGGGCCATTTCTGTGACATTTGTAATGCTTTTTAAAACAATCTCATTTAGAATCTTCCACACTAAGCCCGTCTCATGCATCTTATTTTGAAATGCTCCTCTGAATCTAGCATGCCGGAGGCAAGACAAATTTGGCATTTCGATCCATATGTCCATTTGAATTCCAGGAATACACATAGATTAGGGTTGTGGAGCACCTTCTGGTTAAGTAAAGTCAGAGGCACTTATCTATTCCAATACACACACAGAGAGACAAGAGAAATTAGCAACAAGAATGGAAGTGGAAAAAAAGATACTTTCCATTTATCTTCTTTCTATTTCATAATTCAAGCCTACATTTTTAGAGCTTTTTTTAAAGGCCACAATAAGGAATTCTTAATCAAACAAGATTAGGAGTCAAACAGTGAATTAATACTGTCCACTCCTGGTACACAGGGCAAACATGTGGTATATGGAGAAATAAAAGTATGATTCTCTGTTATGCAGGATCACATAGAGTGAAGAGACCTAGGCACACCAAATTATGGTTAACAATGGAAAGAAGGGAAGATGGGCAGTTGCAACTGAGGAGGACAGACATTCCATACTACTGGGTTTCACTATGTGGATGATCACCCCATGAGAAGGGTCAAGGAAAAGAGGATATTTGAGTCTGGACTAGGGGTCTTGGACTGGGTCTTAAAATCAGTATGGTTTCCATGAAGGTTCCTGAGTAAGGGTACAGCAGGTTCTGGAGTAGGTGGGAAGCCAGGCTAGGATACAACCTGGCAGATCCTGGCCCTGGTAGTAGACAATTTACTCCTGAACTGAAGGTTGGCAGGAGCGTACAGAGGAAAAGCAGATGGGGCAGAGGTGGGAAGAGAAAGTGGGACTTGAACCTCTCACAGTATGTAAGGCAGAGAACAGAGACTAAGGTCCTGATGCCGACCAGCTTCTCCATGCTTCCTGGCCAGAAAGCTCTCCTAACCCCCTTCCTCTCCTCCAGTCCCCTAGAGAGAGCACACGAGGCTTTCTGACTGAAGTCCTGGGTCATCCCAAGAATGTAGCCCTGATCTCTGAACTCATTTAGAAGAATGTTAACCACGTGTGGCCAGTTGTCAAACCAAAAGCCCCACGTCTCTCTGGCTTTGGGTCATCCATTTGCCATCAACCCCAAAGCAGCTCTCCACTGTGGTCTTATGTAAATAGATACAATCAACTGTAACTTAGATATTTTAGGCTTTACTCTGTCCCCTTCTGGATTTGGGGGTGGTCTATACGCACCTTTTGTCTATCTGACCCTACTTCAACAGCCCTTACTTTTATTTGTGTATCATCTATGAGCCCAGGGGTCACATGACATGGTCTTCTACAAAGGCTTACTAAGATGCTTCATCCACCTGTCACTGTTAATATGTCAGCTTCCTCTAAAGTTACCAGTTACATAAAACAACTTCCCTTTATTATGTGAACTATTTGGAGCTTGTTATCTGAGGTTTGCACAAAGTCTCTGAAATAGTCTCTTCATGTGTTACTGTGGCAAGGGCTTTATGAAGGGAGGCAGAACATGACCATACTATGCCCTACTCTGGTGTGAACTGGCTATGTGATCCTCGTCCTCTAAGTCCAGTATATCTGGGAGGAAGAGCTTGGTCAAGACACTACATCTTGTTGGGCTTGAATTTCTTTTTTGTTGTTGTTGTTGTTGTTTGTTGTTGTTGTTGTTGCTTTTTCGAGACAGGGTTTCCCTGTGTAGCTTTGTGCCTTTCCTGGAACTTACTTGGTAGACCAGGCTGGCCTCGAACTCATAGAGATCCACCTGGCTCTGTCTCCCAAGTGCTGGGATTAAAGGCATGAGCCACCACTGCCCGGGCTTGAATTTCTTTATGGGTTCAAGTCAATCACTAACAATCTTTCCAGCCTTAACATTTCAATTCCAAATCCCCACTGAATTTTGAAAGCAGTATGGATCTTAAGAATGGTTCTCATGAACTGCCTGGCACACAGCCATTTCACTACCTTTGCCTGACAGGTAGACAGCCACTGCCAACAAGACTGAGCCACTAACCATGGCTCCATATCTTTGAACACATGTAGACATGACCTAAGAATAATAGCAATAGCCTTAATGGAAACAGTCAGCCGTTTTCTTGGGGATGTGGGCAGAAAGGTCCTTGGGAAGAATGAGAAAGGTATGGAGTTGGGTAGGAAGTTAGGTCACTCTTAGACATATTAAACTGTGATAAGTAGAAGATAACCAAAAAGAAATGTCTACCTGAGAGATTCTATATTAGAGGGGACAGTCTCAAACTTTAGCAAGCCTACAAACAGCCAGATGACTTCAATGTGGATGAAGACAGGCAAAGGGAAAGAACTGAATAGAAAAACCCTGCTTAGAAATGCATTGACAAAGCAGGGACAAAGGGGCATTGAAATCAGGGGCCTAGGAACAGAGAGAAACATGAACTTAAGGTACACAGATGGCTCAGAGGTTAAGGGCACTTACCTCTTCTCTTGTAGAAGACCTAGGTTCAATTCCCAGCGCTCACATGGTTGCTTACAACCATCTATAATTCCAGTTCCAGAACATCAGTGCCCTCTTCAGGCCTCTATGGGCACTGCATGAATATGTTACACACACATACATGCAGGCAAAACTCCCATACACATAGAATAAAAACAAAGCATTGTATTTTTAAAAGGCAAAGGAGAAAACAGAGGAGGAACAACTTTGTGAACCTGCTTCTGTCAGTTTGTGGAAAACCTAATGGTGTGTGTTACAAAAGAAAGAGAACATGCAGTCTAAGGAAAGAGCCCTTAGGTTTGTGACCTTGGGCTTAGGCAATCAAGTGGTTTGCACATTGACCAAAGAGTGGGCACAAGGAAGGTCACAGAGTCCAGTTCAGTCACAATTGAGATTGTGTGCCCCCTGATAAAGATGAATCCTAATCTTATAGATTGGAGATTGTATAACTGGAGTTTTCCTGTGTCCACCCAGCTCCTGCAGCCACTCAGATAAAGTAAACACACAGAGACTTATATTACTTATAAACTGTATGGCCATGGCAGGCTTCTTGATAACTAGTTCTTATATCTTAAATTAATTATTTCTATTAATCTATAAATTGCCGCGTGGCTTGTGGCTTACCACTACTTTTACATCTTGCTTCCTGTGTGTCTGGCTGGCAACTCCCCACCCAGCCTTCCTCCTCCCAGAATTCTCTTCTCTGTCTGTCCCGCCTATACTTCCTGCCTGGCTACTGGCCAATCAGCACTTTATCAACCATGCAGAGCAACATATTCATAGCATACAGAGTGATATCCACAGCAGGATTGTAGTGGACACTTTGGTGTTCTGAGTCAGGGCCCTTTTCTGAATTCAGCACGTGACAGTCCCTCCTCAGCTGTCCCACTAGTCTCTCTCTGCTTTGGTTCCCAGGAGTTCTCTGATTTTATGGGAGCTTCCCATGGGGAAAGGTCAGACAGACCATGGATTCCACACCTGTCCCCCTTAACTCTTAGCCACTGAGAACCAATGGATTAATGCCCCAGTCTCTTTCTGTTTGCCTACAGCAGAGATTGCAATGCATCTGTGTGTTTGATGGCCTTTCCTCCTTTGCCGCATCAATATCCCCAGGCCTTTCTGCCTGCTACCTGGAGGTTTCTGATGAAATCAGCTACCTGGACTCAGTACTTGATTGAGACTTAGGGCTCAGAAGAACCAGACCAGACTCAGATAAGCCAGATTTAGTGTGGTAGACCAAGAAATGCTGGCAGAAGTATGAGCAAACATTTCCCTTTAAAACCCCAAAAGGCTAAATAAGTCCAACAGACCTCTGCTTGTGTCTGCAATGACTGAAGTGATCTGTATCGTACAGGGCAGATGGAGATGCTGTTCTGGATAGTATCCAAAGCTCTTGGTCATAAATTCCTCTTGGCAGGGCAGACACGCAGTGCCTGTTCTTAGGGCTTCTTACTGGAAACACAAACAAGCCCAAGCCACAATCACATCATGGTAGAATCACATCACAGTAGAAGCCCACCTCCCCTTTAGAGAATTACTTTCCCTGGTTCAGAGGATGCCGTGTGGGAGCATGTGGTAGTAGAAAGCCCAAGAAATGTGGGTTGTTTCTTCCCTACTGGATTTAGTGTGTCACTAAGTCTCTCCACTCAGTCATGCTTCTAGCTAGCCCTGGAAGGCATTAGAGCCCACACCTGAAACTCCAGCTTAGCTGCAAGAAAGTCTCATTTCACTCTTCCACGGGCCCTCTAGCTGTGGCCTCTAGGTCACCTACCTCCCAATTTTCCATCTCTACTCCACCTTGAACTGCTCTAAGGTTTTGCAACAAATCTCCTCCTTAGACCTAAATGGCCATTCATCTTCAGTGCTATACTGTGTACCCTGCCGGGGAAGAGTGGTCTTTGGAAGTTTAGGCAAAGCTATCAAAACTTGGGTGAGACATGTTATATAATTTCTTACTAAATAGAGCTCTAGCAAGTAACTAGTTCTTCCGAAATCCTAGGAAGATAAGGAGTGGGGAGGAGGTGTGAAAAACCAGAAAGGGCAAAGTCAAGACCTGTTTCTATTCCCTGGATACGTCAGTACTGCTCCCATCATGGAGGACCCCTTGCTGGTCCTCTCTGCCTTTGTCTAGAACCTGCCACGCTGATCCAAGTCTGCCCCTGTTTAGAACAGTCTCATGTTTGCTCCCCCCCACCCCGTCTTCATCTTCAAAGTTCGTGTTTCCAGACTCTAGTGTGGACGGCTACTGAAGAGGTCCTCTTCCCACAGGAAAGCCAAGCATCAATTACCTTTGTGCTATAGACCCTCTTACTCTCAACTGCATCTGTTAGTTTCCTATGTATTTACAAAATTAATTCTTTAATACTTTAATAAAGCAATTTGAACTCTTCCTTTAGCTAACTTCCTCCTGTTAGAGGAGACCTAGACCTTGTCTCTATATGTTTACAGGATTATCTAAGGGTTTTTCTTAAAGAAAATAGAGTGGGCTGATATTACTTCAGCATTAATCGGCACACAAGCTTTAGCCCTAACCTGGATTTGATGCATGGTCGCAATTTCATTTAACCATCACAATGACAAACACATCCTTTACCATCTATAAAGGTTGTCAAGCCTTAATATTAAAGGGGAATAAAGTAAAACTTGTGGCCCAACAAAGATGGCATCACTATCACCCAGGTCTCATTTAAAGCTCAGGATTTTATAGCTGCCTTAAAGGAAAAATGGACAGGACAGGCAGCCATTCCCAAACAGCCTTTCTGGGTTTTTTTTCTCCCTCACACTCTTTTAATCTAGTGCAGTGGTTCCTCAAATTTCGATGTGAATAGAAATTAAAATATAGGGTGTTGTATGTTTTATGGTTGATGCAAGAGCTCTTCAAGGGTAATTCTGAGTTTATATCATGTTCACATTAGGTGTTGATTATGGAACCTAAAAATATCATCCCTGAGATGTGACTCCTCTGTTTGGGAAGCTTTCCTCCACATGAATTCTGCCAAGAGAATGGAATGTATTGCTGCAAAAATTTAATAGCTCTTTCTGCCCCTAATTCTCTTCTTTCTCTTGCTCCCCAGTCTTTCTACCTTTTAGGAGGAGAACTTGACCCTGAGGCCTGGAATGGATACAGAAAGCCACTCCAGACCCCCCTACCCCACCCAGGTCACCACTTAACAGCTTCACTGTGGTGTAATAAAGGGTGAGGTGTCTTGAAGCAAGGAGCTTGGCTTTCTCATCCCCCATCTAGGTACCTCAGATGGCAAAATCCAATCCCATTCATTTCACTTAAAATTTTCAAAGTAGAAATCTCCTTGGCCCATTGTGTGTGTCCTGAATTTCCCAGATTTATTTCCTTCCCTGTTTCATCTGTTGCTGCCTTTACCTCTGTGCAGGTTCCTGGCAAACGGTCTCATTCTGTGGATGACTTTTTCATCTGTGTCGGGGAAAGACAGGACCATTAGACAAATCCAATGGGACAAGGTCAGAGAGTTTGTCAGTTCCTGTCACTTTCAGGGCTGGCTGTGCAGTGGAGCACAGACTCGGAACAGACTGGTCAAGATGGGCAGCTCCCTTTTGGGAAGAGTTTATCTCAATGGAGAGAAACTGTGAGGGGTGCAAAACATGAAAAATGTCAGCATGTTGGTCTGGGGAGATGTAAGGAGCTGTGGCTGAGTCAAAGTCTCACCCCCACCACCCCCACAGTACTACAAATCCCAAGTTTATTAAGGGCTTGACACAAAAGGTCAAGCTTCTTTCTTAACAATTACTATTTCCAAGGCTTCATTTTACCACTGTTGGTATTATTGACAAGGGACATGAAAAACAATGTCTTATTTCACTAAGAAAATGGACAAGAACTGCATCTTTCCATTGCCACATTCCATAAGTTCCTTTTCTGAGTGACTCAGTTGGCAAATGATCTGGGTACAAGCTAAGGCCACAGGCACCCTCTTTTAGCCAACTAGACTCCCTCCCTTCACCCCTTTGTCAAGAGTTCTCTTCTAAACCAACCTATGTAATACCAGCTCCTGTCCACTCAACAATTCCTTTCAGAGAACATGCATAACAGCTACCATCGACAAGACCTTTTCACTCTGGGTTTGCTTTTAGCTGCCAATCTTCGTGATGCTGTCTGTAACAAAGTTCCCTTGTGAACTTCCTCTCTTTCCCACTTTCTAGAACAATGTTCAGGAAACAGAAAGTTACCAAGGTCACCAGTGACGCCACATAACCAAAGCCAATATTTATTTTCACAGCATTGGTCTCCATGTAATAAATATATTTCATTGCTCATCTGTTTAGCATCTGCCCCCTCAATAGAAATATTGTGCTAATTACCAGATACCCTCAACTCCAAAAATACGGTATGTCTGGTATATATTAGACATTTAGTAAGAACTCATTAAATGGATAATTCAATTAATTTGATTTATCATCGTTAGGGGCTATAACAAAATGTGGTTCACGCAGAGCCTGTGTATCAGTAAAGAGTTGGAATGAATGTTTCTTTGAGATATATCGGTGTCATTTATTTATCTATCTATTTATTTACATTTTGCCATGGTCTGGGACATGGTTTTGCCTGTTCTCAGGAAAGAAGGGGCAAGAAGAGATGAAGCCAATATGTATTGTGTGTACAACTTAGCAAGTACTAGTTTCATTTTTCTCATTTAGTAAAGAGGGGTGCTAAGACAGTATCTACTTAGTAAAGAGGGGTGCTAAGACTGTATCTACTTAGTAAAGAGGGGTGCTAAGACTGTATCTACTTAGTAAACAGGGGTGCTAAGACTGTATCTACTTAGTAAACAGGGGTGCTAAGACTGTATCTACTTAGTAAAGAGGGGTGCTAAGACTGTATCTACTTAGTAAAGAGGGGTGCTAAGACTGTATCTACTTAGTAAAGAGGGGTGCTAAGACTGTATCTACTGTGCAGACGGAGAAACCTAGGCCTTTGCCTCAGTTGTTTTTTTTTTTTTATTTTTAGAGAGATTAAATGAGTTTGTTCAAGTCCACTCAAACATGAGTTCGGTATCAGTGAGGAAGCAGTGTGGGCTCCTAGCTCCTCCCTCTTAAATGCCGAGAATTCACATGAAATCACAGGACTTAGGCTGCTACCGACCAATGTAAGTCAGAGTTTCTAAAACAAAATAATATAGTGTAGAATGGTTGTGGTAGTGTTTCTATTGCCAAAAGCAATTAGAAGTGGAGAGCAACATGATTTTGATTTCCTTTCCCATGTATGCTAACCATCATAAAGGCTTACAGCCATTACTCATGGGATATACATAGCTAGAGAGGAACCAAATGGCTAAAGGTGCCAGATAAAACACAAGAAGTCAAGTTCAATTGAACTTAAACTGAAATCCAAGCAATATTTTAGAGTAAGTCCGTCTTGACTATGGTGTGGGCCATACTACTCTTAAAAACAAAAATCACCATCCAACTGAAGTTCAGATTTCACTTTGGTTCCATAATTTGATTGTTAATTCTATCAACCTGTCTACACACCATTACCATCCCTCTATCTGCCATAATGTCACTAGATAGGTTTTGTTGAGACAGAAAAGAGGTGGGGGCGGGGGAGAGAGCTTTGAGAGGACTCTAAATGAGGGAAAGGCTGGTCTGCCTCCAGAGACCCCCTGAGTCCTGCTCTATCACTCAGACCTCATCGCTGCATTTCTGAAACTGAACCATTGTGGACAGCTCCGTATTGACACTAGCCTCAGTTTCTTCATCTGCAAAGAAGTAGTAGCTTTAACTGTTGGGAAGTAAAGAGGTGCTGTGGGGTGACTAGTTTCCATCGATCTGGTGCTGAACCTGAAGCTTTTCACCAGAAACCTAAATGGTTCAGAGAAAGAAGCCGTGTGAACAGACTGAGAAGAGAGAGTCTGTCTTCCAGTGTGGGGGCTTGTATCTGTGCAATTGCATGTATGATGAAGAGACGGGAGCCAGATGGGGTGGTGCGAACAGAATGCTTAATGGGGACACAAGAATCCATAGTGACCTGCTTTTTATTTTAACAAAAACAAAAGAAACCAGATTTTGAACGAAGTGAAAACTTGGTAAGTGGGACAAAAGAAGATGGTCCATAAATCACTTTCCTTGAAGTATGTTTAAAATGGTGACTTGAAATGCATGCTAAGAGGAAGAAAATATCTAGACAGTGCACAAAGATGGCCTGGAGTTAGGACCGAAGAAATTAAAGGAAAACTAACACTGTCACTATTTGATATAATGGGTGTTCTGAACTAGGGCAATGGTATGGACTGAACTGTGTTCTCATGAATTCCTACACTGAAACCCAGTTTGGTTATATGAAGTCAAAAGGGTAAGATCTGAAGTTATTCCAGAAGCCAGGAAAGTAAAAAGGGATCATGGGGGGAGGGTAGCTAGAGAAGGGAATACCAAATGCAGGTGACATTAAGGGGAAATAGGAAAAACAGGGAGGGGAGCTTTAATGGGGAGAGGGGAAGAAGGTCAGTACAGAAGGAAAGAGGAGTTGGGACAAATAATACTAAGGATGTTTGATTAAAGCCTCAAAGAATCATATTATTTCATATTCACCTGAAATTATCTACATATA
This sequence comes from Onychomys torridus, assembly GCF_903995425.1. Classification (NCBI taxonomy): domain Eukaryota; kingdom Metazoa; phylum Chordata; class Mammalia; order Rodentia; family Cricetidae; genus Onychomys; species Onychomys torridus. The sequence continues at coordinate 48,983,562 of NC_050465.1, forward strand.
TACATCTATATACATATATCTATAGAGAGATACATCTTTAGTGAAGTTATGCCACTTGGGCTGAGAATGATCTTCATGAGAACCATTGACTAATAAAAAAAAAAAAAAAAAAAAAAAACCCAGTAGCTGGCATGAGAAACCCATATATGAGTTGTTCATCAGGGTAGGCCAAGTGACTCCAAAACAACATAGGCTATTGTTGCCCCTGGTAATATCACCCTCTAAGTTGATGATTATTCTCTGTTGCTGCAGATACCACGTACTTCGGACTCAGGACCCAGAAGATTTGAGCTGGATCTGATCTAAAATCGTCTTCCCCGAGGCCTCGTTTTCACAGTCCCAGAAGGTACTTGGCAAGCGGCCAAGGAAGAGAAGCCATTAATAGTCCTGTACAGGTGTGATGCCTATGAACAATGAGCAATGTGGCAAACTCTCCCTACATGTGCAGTAGTGGCACTCACATCTTGGCTGAAACCAACAGCTGTTTATTTGTATTTACAGCCCACTCAACAAGAGTGAAATCATGCCTGGTACTAGGAACCTAGCCAACTATCAGGCTAGTGAGGTCAGGAATCTTAAAGGACAACCTATCACTGCCACTTTACTAGACCAGCAGGATTCCTAACTTCATACTAAATGTATCTTTATACTCACTTACTACGTGTGGCTCACACTCCTTATCAAAGAGGCTTCTCCTCAGGGTAAACAGATACCATTCTAGAAAAGCACAACTAGTTGTAGGGCAGAGATAAACTGATCTTGGGGAACCCAACCACAAAGTGACTCAATCTACAATACAACTCCTGCACCCGAGCTCAGCGAACCCTGTGGAAGAAGAGGCAGAAAGATTGCTAAGAACCAGAGGATCAGGAATTCTGATGTGAGATTTTTGTCTACTAAAAATGACAGTGTAGCTATGCCCATGATGCCTCAATACTATGGCTGCCTAAAAAAGATGATGATAATACTATATATATATATATATATATATATATATATATATATATATATATATATATATTAATGCACAAGAAGGAAATCCCACAGCCTCCCAGACCTAGACAAAGAACTAAGGCAATAAATGAATGCTGAGAGAGGGAAAATCAGTCTCTTCTGTGGATGAGCCCCCTAACTGGTCATCCAATACAAAGTGGTCACACACACACACACACACACACACACACACACACACACGTGTGTGTGTGTGTGTGTGTGTGTTATACATGTATACACAAGCAACAGTAAACTCAGCAGGTTGTAATTATATATTTATGCACATATATGTAACAATAATAATAAAAAAAAGAAGATATCAACTTTAGAGGGAGGATTTGGGACGGGTTGAAGGGAGAAAAGGGAAGAGGAAAAGCAATGTAACTAGATTTTGATTTTTTAAAGAGGGGGAGTCTAATCCAATAGGACCAGTGACTCTACAAGGATGACGTTCTCTTTCCTTTTTTCTTTTCACGCCTTCCCCAACCACACACAGAGGAAAGGCTAGCAAGCGCACAGCAATACAGACATCCCTAAGTCAAGAAACAAGCCAACGCTACAATTTGACTATACTGTCACCCAATCTTAAACTTCCAGCCTCCAGAATGATGAGAAAATAAATGTCTATGTTTAAGTCGTATTCTGGCCAGCTCAATTGTATCCAAGAGTTAAGGAACTAAAACCTGTTTGGAAGAGTGCCAACATACATATTTTAACAATCTTACTGCACAGAAAAGGTTAAAGTTGTTTAACATCAAGTACCAAATGGAGCAAGAAAGAGAAATGAAGTAAGTGAGAGGAATGAACAAAATAACCTTGCAAGTAGTAGAACAAAATAAGCAAGCCTGAAGCCTCCCGCCGCCCATGTGAGGCCCCCTTTGTGTTTATCAAGGGTCTGAACACAGCAACAAAAACTGATCATGGGATGTCACTCTCACCTCATCCAGTGAACACAAGTTAGATTAGCAAAGGCAAATGAAACAGCCCTGTGAATATCTATAGAAATCTAAGACTTGGATTCTATCTTTAAAAATTCAATGGATATAGTAATTTATCCATTTTGAGTATTTTGTTTGGATTGCAAGGAAAGACTAAGGCATAATCAAAACAAACCTCCTGTCCTTGGTTCCTTCATTCACAATATTACAGTCAGGGATGGGAGGAGGAGCTAGCTAAAAGAAGTGGGTGTTATTGGTCACCAGACACATAATGCTCAGAAAACCCAAGTAGTGCAGGGATGAGCTTGAAAAGGCAAAGACAAATAACTATTGTATGAATAAATGGGTACATAAATGGATGGGTGGGTGGATGGATGGATGGATGGACAGATGAATTGATGGGTGAATGGATGATGGGTGAGTGTGTGGATGGATGGATGGGTGGGTGGGTGGATGGATGGATGGATGGATGGATGGATGGATGGGATGGGTGGATGAATGGATGAATGTATGGACTAAATGGTGGGTGGGTGGATAGATGGGTGAATGGGTGGATGTATGGATGAACAGAAGGACAGATGGATGGATGGGTGGATGAATTGGTGGGTAGGTGGATGGGTAGATGGGTTGGTGGATGGACAGATGAATGGGACGATGATCACTACAAAGTTTCAGAGAAGTCCTGAAGAGCTAGCCTCTGGTTTTGTTGGACCTCTTGACCACAGGCAGGGGCCATTCTGTGATAAGCTGAAAATACCCTGTGCATGGCTTCTCTCCTCTGGCTACCTAAGAAATCTGTACAACGTATTATTTATGTCTATTATTCCAAGGATCTAGCTTAAGCCTCCTAAACTGGGATACTGACAATCTCACTGACTCTTTGGCAAATGTTCTCTGAGCTCTGTCCTGCTCCTCCTGTCATTATGGGAACATGTTCAATTGAATCATTAATTCATTGGCTCATTCATTGCTCCAACAAATACTTACCAATTGCTTTCTATATGTCTGACATTGGTCTCCATTCAGGGACATAGAAAGCACATGTATGTCAGCTTCTGCTGAGAAGAAACGGGATACGAAACAACATGCAGTGCATAGCCCATCCAAAGCAAGCACTGTGGAGGAAAGGCAATACAGAGAGGGAAGTGGATCAAGATGTAATGTGATGCAAAGTTTAAAGGTGTGGTCAGGGAAGGTGCTCTCTGACTTTCCAGGGTCGAGTGCAGAGTGCTGGGGTAAGACTCTTTCCTTCACTGCATTAGGCCAGAGGGACAGCAGAGGTGAGATTAGAAAAGGGGGAGACATTGTGGTGACTTACAGGCCTTATAAGAACTGTAGTTTTTAGTAGAGTCATTGAGGGCACGTTTTCTTGTTTGTTTGGTTTTTTTTTTTTTTCATGGTACTTCTTTTGACATTTTCATATATGTATGCAATATTTTTGGTCTTATCTGTCCTTCACTACCTCCTTCCAATCCCCTCTCTTTGACCCATCTACCTGTCTCCATCCTAACTTGATGTCCTTTTTATCATCATCATCATCATCATCATCATCATCATCATCATGACTATCAGCTGCTGACCACGCATGAGTGTATGTGGGACCATCCACTGAAGTATTGCCAACCCACCAGCAGGCACATCCCCAAAGGAAAGTGACTCTCCCAACCCCTCTTCCTCCTGTCCAAGTCATCAATTGCCAATAGCTCCTTAGCTAGGGGCAGGACCTCCAGACACCCTCTCTCCCCCATGCTGGAATTTTGACTGGCTCAATCTTGTGTAGGTCTTACAGAGGCAATCACGGGTGTTAACGAGTTAATGGGTGCATCAGTCATGCCGTGCCCAGAAGACAGCATTTCATCGCTCTCCTCCCCATTCTCTGGCTCTTACATCCTTTCCAACCACCTTTCTTCCACATTTCCCGAACCTCGGATAGCGGGAGGTTGATATGGAGGACCCATGTATGACTGAGCACTCACAGTGACTTGAATTTTAACAGGATTTCTCAGGCAACTGCATTGACAGTATGAAAAATAGACAGCCCAGCAAAGGCGGACAGGGGAAGGCATTTTTATAATCTTGATAAGACAGGATATTATGGTGGAACAAGTGTTGACGGCAGAGGTATCCAGATACCTGAGTTTAAATGTCTTTGGGAAGTAGAGCCAACAGGATTTTCTAATGATGGTTTTCAAGTGAAATCTGAAGGAGGGGACTCCCTTTTCTAAGCATCTCTAGTTTCAACACTGGCGTTGCTGGGTGGCTTCTGCACAGGGAGCTCTGTCAACTGTTAGTGAGCCCTCCCATGTTTCTGCCATTGTGTTTTAGACTGATGATTGTTACGCTCCTTCATCCCTCCCCCCACCTCAAGCCCAGTCCAGGGCCCATTCTGTGTCCCTCCAATTCTGCCTGTCTCACTTTACCTGTACTTAGGCTTCCACAGAGTGGCAAAATGAATTTTGGAAGAAAGGATTTACATGGATGAAAATAGGCATGAGTGGGCATGGCGATTGACTCCAAGCCAAGGTAAGTGCTAAGGCAGAGCTTTGGCTTATGCAGAATGGTACTAAGATGACAGCCTATCAGGGTCAGCCAGCGAAACATTTCCAGCTTTCCCTCCAACCTCTTTCTAAATTTCAAGACCTTTAGGTAAAAATGAAACTTACACAGTAGCAACTTATAAGTCAGAGTAAGTAAAAAAAAATCTAAAGGCACTTATGACTTGATCCTAAGAGCTTTTGATCTTAAAAAGAAAAAAAAGGATGACAGGCAGTGGTAGCACACACCTTTAATCCCAGCACTCAAGAGGCAAAGGCAGGTGGATCTCTGAGTTTGAGGCCAGCCTGGGCTACAGAGTGAGTTTCAGGACAGCCAGGGCTACACCGAGAAACCCTGTTGTGGGGGAGGGTGATGAGAAAGAAACAAGGAGACAGAATAAACAATACAAATATCAAGATTCTTTTCTTCTAGCTATTTTATGAAAGCCAGCAGCAATTTTTGTTGACTTTGACACTATTGTTCCCCTAACTTTTAAAAAGAACCCAAGCCATCAAACTGCTGTGTATCACTTTATGACTTAAAGTCAAACGTCTAAAAACATAAAAATTAAAATGGCTCAATGGAGCTGGGCAGTGGTGGCCCATGCCTTTAATCCTAGCACTCTGGAGACAGAGGCAGGCAAATCTCTCTGAGCTCAAGGCCAGCCTGGTCTACAGAGCTAGTTCTGAAACCCTGTATCAAAAAAAAAAAGGAGGAAAAAGGCAAAAGGCTCAATGGCTAAAACACATACTATGCAAGAAAGAGAACCTAAATGTGTCCCCCTAGTATTCATATAAAGCTGATGCGGCAGCATGTCTCTGTAGACAAGAGTTTTCTGTCCCACGAGTTGGCTCCCAAATAACCACACAGAGACTTATTATTAATTATAAATGCTTGGCCAATAGTTTAGGCTTGTTGCTAACTAGCTCTTAAATTAATCCATATTTCTTATCTATGTGCTACCTCATGGTGGTACCTTTTCTCAACAAGGCATATTCATCTTCTGCTTCTGTAGTGACTCCCCTTTCCTCCACCCTTCATCTTCCCAGCATCCTCTTAGTTCAGCTCTCACACCTAACCTCTTCCTGCCTAGCTATCAGATAGACAGCTCTTTATTATCAATGAGAGCATCTTTATAGTGTACACATCTTTTCAGTGTACAAAAGGATTATTCCATAGCATGCCTCTGTGATCCCAGGGCAATTGTTATCTAACTTGGAGGGTCACAATATGTACCCCAGGTCAGGTCCAGACACCTGTCCTCAATAAGCCAGTAAAAAGAGCCAAATTAATAGTGGAATAAGGACACCTTATTTAATGTGGAAGAGAAACAAAGAGATCCAGTGAACCCTAAAGCCCTTCATGGTCCTGAAATAAGATCAGAGTTTAAATAGAAGACCAAGGATATGCACATCTAACAGTTCCAGTCAAGAAATGGTCCCACATTGGCCCATCCTTGTCTGGGCTTCAGCCTCCTCCTGGAAGGTGGTGAGACAAGATATTCAAACTGTGTGAAATCTCTTTCTTGGGCATATGATTCCCCACCTCTCCCTCTAGCTGGAGCCTTTTTCTTCTCTTATCATGAGATGCCTGGGTGAATCTCATTTCTTTGGGGTCCACTGTTTCACCAGTCTGATGGTCCAATTGAGAGATGCAAGTATCTCTTTAGAAAAACCTTCATTTCTGCCCTACTGGTTGCACAATTATAGCAAGCTGGAAGGCAGTGACAAGAAGCAGCTCCCAGGCCAGCTAGCCTCATATACACAGCAGCAAACACATGACCCTGTCTCAAGCAAGCAAGAGGCAAGGACCAACACTGAACTTGTCCTCTGACCTCCACATGCTTGCCCTGTCACATGCACATGCGCATGCATGCGCACACACAAGACAAAATCTTTTCATAAAAGAAAAATAAAACACGTCTTTTTAGGCCATGGGAGTGAGAATGCCAAGTGTGACCAACACACCTTGTAGCATTTAGAAAGCATATCCGGTAAATGATTCCAGATGCAATTGGCACACTAGAGACTCTCCTTGTACTTCTCAGCTTCACGATCTGAGTTCCCAGACATTCAGGGATGCTCAGGGCTATATGTACAAGTGTTGTTGTTTAAAGCATCTAATGCTACAATGCTCACATGTGGAAATTGTCCACTGACTTCCATCTACTAGCGTGAGCTACCCAAGCCTCAAAGATTGTGCTAAAGAACTTCGGAAGCCTGTTTCCAACCTCATGGTGGAATGCATTATAAGATGTGATGAAGAGGTTCTTTCCTAGGGCTCCCTGTGTCTTTATTCCTCCCACAAACAAAATGGAAAACATCACAAATTAAATAGATTCCTCAAGGTCCTAAGGAAGCAGCTCCTGCTGGGTTTTTGTATAGTCAGCAGTAGTGTCTTGGCTGATGTTAAAGGGCCGGCCTCTGGTGAAGAACTCCTTTTAGCAGTTGGAGATGAACAGGAAATACAGATCTTAAGAGCCTTGAAGAGACGCTGGTGGAGTGAAATGACACCGGTGGGCAACAGTGTCAGCCCCTGATGAACTTATCTGAAAATGTTTAGGATCAAAAGTATTTCAGATTTCAGTTTTTCAGTGTGTTTATTTACTCCATGCCTGGAAGCAGAGCAGATGTACTGATCTGCAGAGAGGTTCTCATGAGATCAGGTAGGCTCCATCTGGTTCTCTTGAGGGCAGAATCAGAGAGGAGAGGAGAGGAGGGAGAGAGAGAGAGAGAGAGAGAGAGAGAGAGAGAGAGAGAGAGAGAGAGAGATATGCAGAGATTTGTTAGGTAGTAGGAGCTAGGTAGTCTAATAAGGAGCACCTGTAGGTAACAGAGCAGCGGTTCTCCACTGTGGGTCATGACCCCTTTGGGGATCCAACAACCCTTTCACAGAGGTTGCCTACGACCATCTGCATATCAGCAATTTACATCGAACCTTAGAACAGTAGCAAAATTACAGCTGTGAAGTAGCAATGAAAATAATTTTATGGTTGGGGGTCACCACAATGTGAGGAACTCTATGAAGGGGTCACAGCATTAGGAAGGTTGAGAACCACTACTATGGAGGCAGAGAACCCCATAGAGGCTCAGTCCCAGGGGCCGGATCCTGCAGCAGCTCTCCCTGGGGAGAAACTAGAGACTGACATCAATGGGGAATGGCAGTGGCAGCTGTAGTCAGGCCACAAGCCACAGTGTCCTCGTTGAAACTCCTCATGTCTGAGCTTCCCCTTTGGGAAGGACTTCTCTCAGTTAAGCCTTTCTGGGAAGGCCCGCCCAGAAATGCAGAGAAATCAAGCTCTTAGGTTGGTTCTAAGTCACACCAAGCTGATGAAGAAGATCAGCCATCACAGAAAGGGTCATCTCGTGAGATGTATGAAGCCTTCAGGAGATTAGCAGAAATGTCTCCCATTCACAAGATCCTCGCCACTACTGTATAAGATGCAAACAAATAGCCTGGGCAGGACCAACCTGCAGTGCAGCTGCCTGTCAGCATCCGAGGGGATTCACGGTAATACAGATGGCTGCATGTCCTCTCTGCTCCTGTAACAAACCCCAGGAAATTGACCTACAACCTGGTACTCTGGCTGTCAATTCCCTCTCTATCTGGGGTAAATAGACATCCATGTATCCTCAGAAAAAAAAAGTCACACAACACATACCTAATTTGAAAAATCCCTAATCCAAAATGGTCTGAAATGCAAACCTTCAGAGCATCATGTCAGCACTCAAAAAGTTATAGATTTGAGATTAAGGATGTTCAACCTCTATGGGTCTTTATGGGATCTTCATTTGTTTTTATTTTTCCTCTGAAGACTGAGGTTGGTTGTAAACTAGAGTAGTAGCCTTGGTTTTGTTGTTTTGAATGTGTGGGACTAGGGATTTGGAACTCAGAACTCTAAAGTGCCCTGGACTGCTGTGGATATCTCTCTGTATAAATAAAATGCTGTTTGGCCAGTGGCCAGGCAGGAAGTATAGGTGGGACAAGAGAGAAGAGAATTATGGGAAGTGGAAGGCTGGGGGGAGACACTGCCAGCCGCTGCCATGAGAAGGAAGATGTAAGGTACAGGTAAGCCATGAATCAAGTGGCAAAGTATAGATTAATAGAAATGGGTTAATTTAAGATAGAAGAAGTAGATAACTAGAAGCCTGCCACAGCCATACAGTTTGTAAGTAATATAAATGTCTGAATGATTATTTTATACGTGGGTTATGGGACCATGGGGGCTTGGTGGCACCTGGAGAGAAGATCTCCAACTACAAATGGTGCCCAACGTGTTGGCAATAGTTTCCACCTAAAACCTGACCAAAAAAGGTTCTAAAACAGAGTTAAAAATAGCTTCCTAGTTGTCTCTCTCAAGTTAGCAGCAACTTGCCAGTTTGAGCTACTATGGCGGGTTCCCGGCGTGTGCGTCTGACCTGCAGTGTGGTGGGAATGAGGAATCTACAAACGACACTTTACTCTGCTGCATGGTGGATTTAGTCTTTGCTAGTTTAAAAAAAAAAAAAAAGTTTCTGGGCTATGCGCTGCTTTGATAGAACTGCTTCTGATAGTTGATGGTACACATGGCTCCAGACCCAGAGCTGGTGGTAAACTGTACCACCACCATGTGGGGAGGCTGAGGTGGGTGGAGCCAGCAGCCACAATGGCATTTCAGTCTTACAAAGATGGATATTACACAGAGAATCTGGTTTGTGTTGTCTTTGGGATGTTTAACTGCAGAAAAAGATTTGATCGTAAAAGCTGTTGAGTTAAATAAATATGTAAATTTTAAAGGTACCTTGACTTCAAAATTTGGATAGAAGGATATGTTGCTTTGGAAAAGAGTCTCTGCTTTTGTTTCCACAGAAAGCTGTGGGTTTGTTCCAGATTAAGATACATCAGGTTTGATCAGCCAAGACCACCTGAAAGGTCTCCAATGACACCATGGCCCAGATGATCCAATATGCAGAATGGTTTCAAGGCAACTGGCTCAGAGGTTTATCCTCACGGACTATTCCATAATCCTAAAATTTTCTTTGTGTCCCCATAAGATGTAAGGTACAGGTAAGCCACGAACCAAGTGGCAAAGTATAGATTAATAGAAATGGGTTAATTTAAGATAGGAGAAGTAGATAACGAGAAGCCGGCCACGGCCATACAGTTTATAAGTAATATAAGCAACTGAGTGATTATTTTATACGTGGGTTATGGGATGGCGGGGGCTTGGTGGCACCTGGAGAGAAGATCTCCAACTACACTGGGCAGCAAAGCTAGTGTTTAGGGTAGCCACAGCAGGCACAGGGTGTAAGGCCCATGGAAGCTGTGGTGGTCCTTCCTTCTCCTGCCACTGTTCAAGCTTTCATTTATGAATAAAGTCAGTGACCCTGATAATTGTCCCGCCCTTCCAATCATTGTTCCTGATTTACACGTTGGAGTAGAGTGGCTCAGCATTAGATGCCCCCTGCAGCTCTATTCCTGACCCTTATTTTGCACTAGCTGATTAGAAACATGGTAGCAATCAGCTCTTGGGTACCCACCTATCATCAGTCTTGCCTAGGCTGTGCCCCTTCGTAAGGCTATTAGCTGTAGGTGCCATAATGAGGATGTGGTGACAAGATGACTTATTCAAACCCCACCTTGTCAGGGAGGTGACAGAAACGAATAGATTCCATGTTCATTAGCATACATCTAGCTGGAAACGATTACTAAAGCCAGAACTTACAAGCTTCAGTGAACAAATTAATGAGAAACCTTGAACATGTCAGAGACAGAAAACAGTTAGTTTGAGCCGACAAACCTTTGGATTAGAAATTACATCTTAAGCTGGGTAGAGTGGTGTGGACCTGTAATTCCAGCACTTGAGAGATGGAGAAAGGAAGATCATAGGTTCAAAGCCAGCCTCCACTTTATAGAAAATTCAAGGCCAGCCCAGGCTTCATGAGACCCCATTTGAGAGAGGGCCAATGAATACTAAGAAAATTCTTATGAAATACTTACATGACAGTTACCATAATTGAATATGAACTAATCTGTTGTCTATATTTTGAAGCTGAGTAGAACATACATACATACATACATACATATATGGGATTTACTAGAGTACTTTACGAACTGTAGTGGTCCAGCTAATCCAACAGTGGCTGTCTACCAAGACTGGATATCTCAGCTGGTCTTCAATAGACACTGGAACCCCAAAGAAGTAGACTCTAATGCCAATGAGAGAATGGACCTGCTAAAAAGGCGAATACAAACAGGCAAAGAGAAAGAGATTCCTTCTTCCACGCCCTTTATATAGACTTCCACCAGAAAGTGTGGCCAAAATTAAAGGTGGTTCTTCCCACCTGAAATGATCTAATCAAGAAAAATCCCTCAAAGGTGTACCCATATGCTTGGGTTTTAGTTAATTCCAGACATAGTCAATGTAGAGTCAATATACAATTGACAACCAGGAATAGCCATGACAGCCTGTCTCGTACTGCAAACAGATCTCTATTATATTAAAAAGTTTGTTTTAAGAACTTTCATCTTACCACTTAAAGACATTTATGTTCACTATGGGAAATTTAATGCTTGTTAAACTTTGCTGAAGGAATCTGTTCCTGAACTTTGTAGCCTCCAGTACCCGTCCAAGTCTATCGCCTTTAGAAGTTGATGTAAGTTACCGATATTGCAATAAATTAACTTGTTATTAGTGCCTGGCTCTGTGTCTAACCAGCAAAGGATTGAACACTATGTCTTAAAGTCAAGAGCACAGCTAAGCAAAATTCTAGGAATTCCACGGTTCTCAGGCCAGAGAAAGAGGTCCTCTACATCAAGTTTCTGATGAACAAGGAGGCATGTTTACAATTAGGGGGAAATTTTTTCAAAGGGTAATTTTGATGACCAGTTGATTAAAGTGAGTGTACTAGTTTAATTTTCCATTGCTGTCATAAAATTCTCTGGCAAAAGCAACTTAAGGGAGAAACAGCTTATTTTTGCCCATAGTTCCAGGATACAGTCCCTCATGGTTGGGAACACACGGCAGCAAGAGCCTGAGGACTCTGGTACATGGTGGCCACAGCCAGGAAGCAGAGAATGCTGAATGCTGTATTAAGCTCCAGTTAGCTTCAATTAACCTATCCAAGACAATCTCCCACAGGCATGCTCAGCAGCTACTCTGGCCAAGATGATCCCTTACAGATAGGCCCAGAGGCTCATCTCCAAGGTGATTTCTGACTGCAAATTGACAACTGAGATTAACCACCATAATGAAAATATTAGCTTATAATGGTGTCCACAGAAAAAAACCCTGGCCCAGAAGGTGATATACACTGTTCAACAAATGCATATCGAGTCTGATTATTCTAAAGCCAGTCTACTGCTTTAGAGGTCAAGGAATAAGAGGGTCCTTTGGAAGGTCATCTAATTCCACCTCAGCCTGAAATCCCTTTTAGATTCTCAATAGAGAAGTCAGGAAAGGAAGTCAAGCCCCGTGAGTTGCCCCATGATGAGAAGAACTGCTATAGTTTGGACGGGGTTTGTTCATGTATTGGAAGCTTGGTTCACTGTATGGCAACACAAAAGAAGATGGTGGAGCCTCTAAGATACTGCCTAGCGCACGGGGGTGGGGGGGGGGACGACGGGACTGGGTCCTGAGTGCCCTTTGAAGGGATTAATGCAGGTCTTGCAGCATGTGCTAGGTCTCTCACTGGAGTGCATTAGCTCCTCCAGCAGTATGTGGATGCAAAGAGGAAGACGTCCTTTTCCTATTTCTTTATCACACTGTGACGGCAGACAGGGAAGCATCTCCAAGCGTCATTGTCCTGCTGTGCAGACTTTTCAACCACCAGAAATTCAAACCAAATAGGCCTTTTTTTTCCTTATAATTTACCTAACCTCTAGTATCCTGTTTATGAAATATAAAAAATGGGCTAAAAGAAGACACCTGTGGTCATTCAAATCACCTTTCAGTCTCATTACATGAGTGTAGTTCAGCACGAGCATGCTACCCCCACATGCCCCTTCTCCCTTTAAGCCATGGATTCCCCTAAGCCCTCCCCAAAGTTACATATCCATGCATGGACTCCAGTCTCTGTCCAGCCCCTGCTTCAAAAAAGGACACCACATGGTGACTGTAAAGAGTAGACCTTCTCCAGCCACCAGCTAATGCCACTTGGAATCACACCCTTCACAAGAAAGCCGGCCTTCTCTGATGAAAGAGATGCCCACTACAAGGCAGCATTGGCAGGCAATATTCCCTCCATCACTTCCAGCCAGGTTGGCCAAACCTTAGAGCACTTTTAGGTTGGTGTTGTCTCCCGCCTAGTCTGCTGTCCTTCCCTCCTTTTCTCTCAGATGTTGCTCTCCTGAGGAAGGACCTTGCTTGGGAAAGTCCGTCTCAGCATCTGCTCTGCAGAGGCAAGCAAGGACAGCTGTTTTGTATTTTTGTCTTCTTCGTGAGTTGACTGCCAAGTGACAAACCTGTCCAGTCCATCCAGGCAGATGAAGGGCATTGGCTGGAAGGTCACTAGACTGCCCGCGTGTCCCTCAATATTTAGCCCTTAGAAGAGGAGTCATTTTGTCAAACAAGACCTTTCGTGAAGCCACAAAGCAGCATTAAGAGGCTGTGCTGAAGCAACTGTGGCAGGCCACAAGGTCTGAAAGAAATAGAAATCAATGAACCAGAGAGATCAGGGGTCCTCAGCCCACACCTGCATCCTACTCCATCAGGGGCATCTTCCAAATACAAGTACTGGGGCCATATGCTGCTGATTCCGTTTGGCCTTATAAGAGTTTTTCAGGTGACTTAGGCAGCTTGGGTTAAGAACCACCTAACCCTCGGGGTCTATCTTCTCTTGATCTCTAATTCCATAGATGCACACAGGTAGTCTTTTTTTATTTTCAGGTACAGTGTAAGCATTTAAAACGGGGCCCTCACAAGCTGAGGTTAGAGAACCAGTCCTTGCTCTTACACACATAGAGAGATTTGTTTTTAATTATTTATGTTCACTCCCCAAAGCCAAGCAAATGAAATAGCAGGTGTGTTCACATCCCCTTGACCTCCTTCCACCCTAAGATCAAAGGGTTTCCAGTGTTCCTGCATCTTGCTTCTCTACTGCCAGATGTCCTTGGATTCAGCCCCTAAACTTGCCCAAAGTTAATTATTGAGGCCATCTAACTGTGGGAGGTCCACATCAGCCCTACCTAGGCTGCCCAAGGGCAAATTTCATAGGCATTATCTGTAGTAACCCGAGCGTCCCCTTCATCCAAACTTCTATTTGAAAAAGTCATAGCTGGATGTGATAATGTACCTCCATAATCCCAGCACCCTGGGAAAGCGAAGACCAGAGAAGCACAAGTTGAGAGCCAGCCTGGGCTATATTGCCTCAAACAAAACTCCCATTGTTGATGATTCCCTCTGTCTTTCTCAAGCTGAAGACAGATGCATGCTCTGGCTTTTGTGTTTTGTCCTGTATCTGATCGGCAGTGGAAAGGGCAGAACCAAGCAGTCCTCAACTGCCTATGCTGGCTCAAAGGACCTGAAATGAACATGATTGAGTTTCCTCTGATAGGGTGTGAAGGGCACCCATTTTTAAGAATGCCATTTGTTTGCTTCATAAGCGTCCTTCTCAATGTTCTGGAGCGTGTAGCTTATTGTTAAATTTTACAGCTAGTGTTAGAGCAATCCTTATAACGCTTGGGATTAATGATCAATCTTCGTCACTTGCTCCCTTTTAGATCCATAAAAACATAGTTCTGGGCCCTCTTCTGGGTCACTTAAGAAATTCAGTTAGACTCAATGATCTTATTTTCAAGTTGATTGGCCAATCTGAAGCCTGTGATGACAGAGTCAAATTCAATGCCTTCAGTTCCCAAGAATCATTGGGCCAATGCCTAATAACCATGCATTTGCACATGTGTTCAAAAAATGTGTGGCATTATTTGGTGGATGCTCTGTAAGTGATTTTATATTGTATATATGATCTAGTAATTCTCACCCAACAACACATAACTATCTTTCTCTTCAGTAAATAATTATTTATTGGAACATAATATACATTAAGGGTTCAGGTCATATGCAGCAGCTAAAACAATTTTCATGAACTGAACATTCCACCAGTTACCAATATCAAGAAATAAAACATTAATAACACACACACACACACACACACACACACACACACACACACACACACACCTTTCTAAAATGATTACATCAATTTACATGCAGGAGGAAACGCATTCTCTACTATACCTGTTTGTTGTTGTTGCTGTTATTATACGCATATGGGGGGTATATCTTAACCCATTTTTAACCATAGTGATATTTGCAATGGTTAATTTTTGTTGTTAACTTGATTGTATTTGGAGTCAGAAAAGATATGCCTTTGGGAGGGTCTAGAAGGGTATAGAAATAATTCACTGTGAGCTGAAGATCTTCCCCAAGAGGAGATGGCAGTACCCTCAGCATCCCACACAGGGAGAAGGAGGAAGGAAAGGCTGTTTGCCTCCCTGCCTTTGTTCCTTGCTGGCGAGTGCATCTACTCTATGGTCATTGCTGTTGTTGGATTTTTCACTGATATAAGAACCCATCATTTTCTACCTTTCAATATGGACTGAAGGCTGGTAGCTCTCCAGGAATCCTCCAGGTCTTCAGTTCCAGGATTGAAACTACTGGAGCATCTTGCTTCATGAACTGGGCAGCTGTTGGATTCTCAGCCTAGCCAATGTACAAAAAGCCTTTGCAGGACTACTCAGCACAGAGCATGTAAGCCAAGTTAATAAATCTCCTTTGTACTAATCCTCATCCCATCATTCTGTTCCACTAGAGAACCCAGTCATGGTATCTCATTATGGTTTGTATATGTATACTTGTGGCTATTAATATTGTTGGTCTCTTTTTATCCTATTTTCTGAAGACTTATTTGGGTCTTTTGTCCTTTTTAAGGCTTCAGTCAATATTGTATTTGCATAACATAAAGAAATAGATTAACTTTAAAAAAAGATAACTCCTACAATTACATGCTTACTTGATTTACGTTCATCATTTTGGGTCAAAAGGAATATTCATATTTAAAAAAACTACCACATTAAGTCTCACCTTGAACCATACTCAAAATAGTTTCCAGGTGCTCCAGAGACTGTAGATATCAATGTGAAAAGTAAAAAAGTTTTAGGAAAGCATCGAATAATATTTTAATGACCATGGGAATGAAATTATTTCATAAAGAGGACAAAAAAAAGCACTGTGCATAAAATCTAGTAAGTGACAAAATGAAGCAAAATCAGGCATAATGTTGTGATCTTCAGTGATACTATCTAGAGCAGTGGCTGCCAACATTTCTAATGCTGCCCCCCCCCCTTATTTTTGTTCCTTCTTTATTACTGTAATTTTACTACTGTTATGAATCATAAACATCTGTGTTTTCAGATCGTCTTTGGTGACCCCTGTGAAAACATCGTTCAACCCCTAAAGAAGTCACGCCCCACAGGTTGGGAAACACTGATCTATAGTGTCTAATTCTGGTTTTCCCCTCCACAAATACAAAGACAATCAAATTCTTAAGAAGGAAAATTCTTAGTCTATAGTCACTTAGTTAATTTTCCTGCTGCTGCAATAAGATTCAAGCCGGCGAGTGACCAGGAGGCCCCCTGGGGTATAAAACCTCAAGGCCCAGCCGCAGTGATCCACTTCCTCCACCCAGGCTCTACCCTTGAGGGTTCTACAACTTTCCAAACAGCACAGCTAGGCGGAGACCAGAGACTCACTCAAAGTGAGCCTCTGGAGGACACATCACAGTTAAACTACAGCAGTCACCAGTGGCATATGGCAGCGCTCTGAATGTTCTTCTTCCTGCTCTTTAGTAATTTTTTTTCATGAATCAAATTTAATGAGTCTAAGAGATAGGGATGAATTTGTTCTCATATTGGGACATAAAAGGAAAAAAAAATCATGCCTAACAAAATATCTCACTGTCTAAGATGCATCTCTCGTCTAAAACTGGAGTGCCCCAGAGGACTGTAGCATACTGAGATTTCTAATTACTTGGTTCCCGTTAGTAATTGGGCAAGGCCTCAGGCAGCAACTTGACAACATGTGTCACATTTCTTTTGCCCCAGCGAGCCCACTCCGGTAACTTAGGAAATAATTGAGAATGAACAAGAATGAACGGACACAGGCGCTCACTGAGCGCTTGTGTGTACATTAAAATGCCAGGTACAACGTGAATGTGCGTCAAGAGATTGGCCAAGTATACTGGGATCATCCACAAAGCAAAACAACATCAGAAATTACAATGTGGCGTTTTATTTACAACTTTACAGCACATCAATAAAATACTGTTGTAAATAAGGCAGATTATAAGACAGGAATATTCTAAATGCAACATTGTATAATTGGCTTTCAGAACACATACATCTCTATGTGTACATGTGTAGAAAAATGCCTTGAGAACTCACATCAACATGTTTATCTTCAGGTGGTAGGATTATGGCATCTTTCTCTTTATTTCTTACAACTCTATGTATGACCTGAAGTTTTCAATGATAGACACATATTGTTTTTATAATAAAAGAAATGATAACACTACTTTAATTTTTAAAAAATATTTTAAATTGTTGCAAAAAAAAGATAGTTCTGGAAAACTCAACTCTGACAGAAAGGCAAGATCTCATTGCTGCTGTGTATACTGTTGGGACAAAGTATCTCAGCCTTAACACCGCTGTCATTTGGGCTATGGAGCTCTTTGTTGAAGGCGGGGGCTCCATGCATTTTAGATGTTTAGATGTATCCTTGTCTCCGCCTACCAGGTGCCACATACATGCATCACTACTTCTCCCTAAGTTATGACTTCTAACTCTATCTCCAGGCACTGCTGTGTGGCGCTGGGTGCCTAACGGTGGTACTGGCATGGTTGAGGGCACCAAAGGAAAAAAGAGTGTCAGCTGATACCCATCCCAGCAAGAGGAAAGGCAAAGCAAAAGGACTGCCCCACTTTTCATAGCAGAGAGATTATGGTGGAAATTAGATCCCAGAAAAGCCTTATCGTGGCTTTCCTCCATCACACAATTGAAAAATTGTGTTTGGGGAAATTCTAGAAACAAATGCCCCAAAGCCCATCAATGCCTTCTATCACCGTTCAGTAACAAGAGGGGTGTGCCAAGAACATGTCTCCCAGATTGTTAAAGCAGTACATTGAGGAGATAATCTTGCTTGTGGTTGGTCGGCTCAAGGGGAAATGGGCCCAGCTGATAAAATGATAACGAGATTTAGTTGACAATTTTCTCTGAGTAAAATGTCGAGCTTGTAAATAATTTAAAAATAGCCTGTCATTCAATTGCCGCGTGTCCTTTTAAGAAATTTTAATCGATGCAAAACACATTTCTCAGACACTAGCTCTAACCCCTCCGAAAGCAGCCAGAGGGCCAAACAAAAAGCTGTGACAGGAGCAGACAGTGTGGCAGAAGGTGACTGAGGAAGGGAACGTGAACTTTAACCCCAGAGTCCAATATCATGACAATATTCGGCAACCTAGAATTAGCTTTTGTGACAGTACGTGGTGTGGAAACACACGACCAGTTCGGCTTTCTTGCTCAAGGACACCTAGAAGCTGAGGTTTTCATGGGCTTATCAGAGAAAACCAGCATACATGTGAGCTGTGTACAGTTTGGCTGCAAATGGACTATTTGGTATCTTGGTCCAACGTTCAGCATTATGGATGAAGAGAAAAGAAAGAGAAGGCATAGCGAAATGGGGAGGGCATAACAGATATCTGAAATTAGCGTTCAGTGTTCCTCTGAGAAGGCAAGTACACATCACAAGACTTGGGGAGAATGGTTTCTGCTGACCCCACAACTACCATTAATCTAAGCCAACCCCCTCTCTTCCCAGCATCCACGTCAAACAGGGACGGGCAGAGACAGTTCCAAAGTGACATGTGCAGCTTGTCATCTCTTCCAGGCCACTGCTTTCCTGGGGCAAGGGTGGGTGCAGGGACTTAGGCACCAGGAGTCTGCATGCCTTCCAAGTCCCATGCCGCCAGCCTAGCGTCACCTGACTCAGCCGAACTTTCTATCAAAGGTAGCCAATCAGTGACCAGCTCACAGTGCCAGGAGACATTGCCAAGGGCTGTGTCTCTCCAGTTTGGCACCAGAGTAGAAAAGGCCGGGCTTGGTCCCTGCTTGAATCTGGAATCCATTTCTTTCTCTTTCTTTTCCTTTTTTTTTCTTTTCTTTTTTTTTTTTTTTTTTTCCTTTTCAACAACTGACACAGATTATGAAGACATCTAGATTGCCAGCATGGAAGTGCTCTGGTTTGGGAAATGAACCAACCCAATTAGAGAATAAGGACATCCCCTGAGTACTTAACCAAATTTGGCTAGCTGTTTGTTTTTAATGAATTGATTATCACTGATAATCACGAGGTATAGGTATTGATTTTTATCCCTTAAATCTTAGATGGTACATAATCTGTAAAGCTGTTAATCCTGATAGATTTAAAGATAATAGATAATGATGCATTATTCATAAATGCTGCTCAGCAGGATATCCACTGCGCAACTGTTAATCTCTCACTGTATCATTTTCATATTCATCTGTTATTAGTTTATTTAAACCAGATTGCCAGAAATGTTTAGAAGGATGATTTTTAACATCCACCCATGTAACAAAATATCACTTCTTCCTTTTGATCCAAGGCAGCCATGGAGACTGTCAGAATAAGTTGCTTCCCTCCCTCCACCTGGCCCAGCTTACACACAAACACAAAGACATGTGTGCACGTGGCTTGCCTCCGTTATTGACTGTGGAATAGTTTCCAGCCTGTCTTTGTCGCAAGGTCAATCAGACTCAAGTTCTATATTTTTTCTTCATAGAGGAAGATTTCCTCATTGGTAAGCATAGTTAAATTCCTTTGCAGATATTGAATTAAATTTGCCCGGGCTTGAGCCTCCTGTGACCTTTTACTCAGGGCTAAATATTAACAAATAGCCGTATCAGACAGTTTTTGATGAAACATTAAAGATTATTCTGGTTACATGACTTCTATATTTCTGTACTTGTATATTTCTATACTTCTATGTTTTCTGTATAAGAAACCCAAGGCTGTTGTAAGGGCCTCAGTGGCAGAAGGGAATAGCTTTGTAAATTGCTGCCTATGGACCTCCTGGGACTTAATGGCGCAGGGCAAAGGATCAGCTGATCTTGGCAAAGGAAGAAAGATAAATAATGTTAACCTCCAAATCAACTCCCCTCAAAATCACCACTGTCAAATCCCCCAACACCACCAGTTATGAATCTGGGGGCAGGTTGCTATGGCATCGTGTCTCACCCAGGATCAAGTAGTATCATTCCTTTCTACTGGGGAGAGGTTCCCAATCCTCCTTACATCACAATCCCGAGAGAGAGAGAGACAGACAGACAGACAGACAGACAGACTTTTATTTTCCTTTTCTCTTCTCTCTCTTATGCTGTATGCACACTAAAGAAACCCAATCCAGGCCAGCCAGTGATGATTGCTGCGATGCTTATACTTGTTTGTGTCTTGTTTTTAACCACTTTGTTCTTAGTCCCGTTACCGCATCATCCCTGCAAAACATAGGGCCACGTGTCTCACAAAGGGAGGCTTGCAGAGATGAGGGTTCAGGCTCGAGAGGCAGAAAATGACAAGAGTGGGGACCTGGGAACTTGGGGGCGGGGGACACTTGTCATTTTCCTGGAGTTCCGCAAAGAGCTCTGAGCCCTGTAGCTCCAGGAAGAGGATGATGTACTCCTTGCCTAGGACTCTGAAAGCATGAGGTGTACCTCCCTTCGTAGGGGACACACATCCACAGTCTGAAAGGCTAACCTTCGCCAGACTCCATGCTAACTGTATCATCTTGCTGAGTGTTTAGATCAGCCCCTCAGGATGGGTAATGTCAGCTCCCCCTTTAAAGGGAGGAAGCAGTATTACCGTACATCTTGCTACACTGGGAAGAAGTCTCTGAGAGGCACCTGGTCCTGATGGGATAAGAAGGTGGCAAATTAAACACAGAGCCAACTGCAGTCACGTCCTGGGGACAACCATTGGGTTGGGTTTTCTTGAGGATTCCCTTTGTGAATGCCCTGAGCATCTCTAGGCAATTCCAATTCCAATGGAATCCCATGGATCCTACAGAAATCCTAGGGAGAAAGCTCATGGCACATTCTACAAAGTCCTTCTCCCAGCATCCCACACACAGCTTTGAGAGGCCAAGGAGAACAGCTACTCAGCTCTGACTTTGTACCTAACTACAGCCTTTTACACTTCATAGACGCAAAGCCATTGAACTTTCCTCTTACGTTACTGTTACTTCTTATGAACAATCTTATAAAACTGAGTTGATAGTCGCCCATGGAAGCTGTGTGTAGCTCATCAAATGGTGGCTTCTTGTTACTGTTTGTTTTTTTAATACATAAAGCTTTTCCACTGTGTCTAGATCATAGCTCTATATAATCCACAAAACACAAACACTCATATACATAAATACTCTCTCTCTCTCTCTCTCTCTCTCTCTCTCTCTCTCTCTCTCTCAAGCAGTTAAATGGAATGGACACAAACAAAATCAACCTCTACAATATGAATAAAGCACTTGTACAAAATAAGCCAGGGCTAGCACAGTTCAGACTGGGAGTAAACATCTACTCCTCACTCCACCGTAATGTCATAAAAGTCACAAGCCTTCGCTCCTAAAAAAAACATTCCAATAGCATTATTCTGCTTACATCCCCTAAGGTGATGGAGGAAGTGTGGTCCTCTCTATTTCCAGGCTCTGAGACTTGTGCAAGATCACAATCTGAGACAGAGAGAGCTGGGGACTCTGCCAAGAAAATGGAAGTCACCGGGATTGCTGTGCCCAAATGTTTTGGCACAACCATTGGCCATCAACACTGAGATTCGTGTTTATAAAAGGTCTTTACCCTTGATTCCAGGTGGGACAAGATTATTTGTCCCATTGTTATTTCATCCACAGTTTTATTTTCTCTCATGGGAGAATGAGGACAGGTGAATCTAAAAAGGCTGCTTAAAGAAATCAGAATGATCAGTGAGAACAGGATGGTCCCACACCTTTCCTGCCTGAAATGGAGGCTCTGTTTCCCTTCCGACATACCCTCCCTCCTCACTACATTACCCTGCAAGGCATGTGGTAACAACCCAGAAGCAGTCTCCATAAATTCAAGTTTAAAGGGAATACTACTGGATCTTAAATCGTTAAATTAAATCACTCTTTACAAGGCATTTTTACAATTTCGAATCATTTCCCCAACTATAGCTGCATAGGAAAGTAATTACTGCATTAGTAGTTCATCGGTGACTCATGGAAACAAGGTTTGTACTCAAAACAAACACAACCGTGCTCCAAATGTGTGCTCATATATTTGAAAACATTAGAAAGGGCTTGTAATTTAGAGAAAAATACTCTTGCTAACTTGGATGCTCATCTCATCCTATCCTGGCAAAAGTCACAGTTCATCTTCCATTGGTGTCCATGGTAACTTGTCACGCTTGCCTATGTGGTGCTAGTTAAGGTACCTGAGGATTTGTCAGAAGTTCAAGCAGGCCAGGGACAGTTAGTTATTAATCTAGTAAAATCAGCTTTAGTGTTTTGAATTGCATCGTATATAATATATTAACTGTATGAGTGTACAATATAAGATACAATGCATTTGTATATTAAATGTTATATTAACATAATATAGCAATATGACATTATATATTAATAGATATTAAACATGTATAATCAAGAAGACAAATATACTATGTTCTGTCTTTTTTTAATATGCTTTAAAATTGAAATATAATCATACCACTTTCCCCTTCTTCCTCCCTCCAGCCCCTCCCAGTTACCCACCCTTGAACCCCTCCCATACCCCCCACTCTCAAACTGATTGCCTCTTTTTCTTTGATTATTATTGTTACATATGTGTGTGTTTGTCCACAAATACATATAGTTTTTCAAAAGTCTGAGAGGGAACACACTCATGGTGCATAAACACATCAAAAGTTGCCTACATTATATCCAGTCATCCTGGTTCCAAAAATATATTCCTTTCCTTTTGTAAACAAATGGTTCATCTAAAGAAGAATGTTAAGTTGCAGACAATACATTCATCAAGATGGCTCCAAGCAAACAAATGTTTCTATTGCTCCCATATTCAAGTTCGATAGATGCGAATTCTAGATGAATGATGCAAACTGGTTTCATGTGATTTAAGTTTCCTCCCCCAAAGACACCTGCTTAACATCTACTGAAAGTTGTAACACACTAAAATACCAGTGTTTACAAAGCACATTTTTGTGAGAAACATAATTGGTTGGGTAGGTCCAAGTATAGTAATTGAGAGAATAAGTATATTAGAAATCAGAATATTTGAAATCATGTCTGAGCCCCAGGGCAAATATTCTGTGGCCTTTGGACCACTCCAGAGAATAAGGCCACACATATGCACATACATTCGTGTGACACTGGAGCATACACTGGCTAGAGACACATCAAAAGAAGGCTGAACAGAAGAAAAGCGACCCAAATATCTGCTAACTTTGTGAGAATTAAACCATGTACAGAACTACGGAGCATCAGCTAGGAAGCATGGACTGTTATTACCCTTACAGCACAGATGAATGTCACAGCCACAATACTGAACAAGAGAAGACAGACATTCAAGGCTATGGGCCGTCATTTCACTTCTGTGTGGTTCTAAAGAAAACAAACTAGGTCCGTGGCATTAGAAGTTAGAAGAGTTGTAACCTGTTGGGGAAGGAAGCAGTGAATAAAAGGGAGCTGAGAGAGCTAGGGACCCCGATATCTTCATACAAATAAAGTAAAACTACTGTCTGGATTTATTCTTTGAAAATTGCTCTGGATGTACACTATGTTATATGCACTTTCTGAATGTAAGTTGCAATTCAATTAAAACTAAATTAAAATAGATAAAAATATCCTAAGTATTAGACTTAGTTCAAGGTCTCTTTTCACACCCTCTGCAGGGGAGCAGGGGCCTGAGTGTCCTTCGGAGACTAGCATTAAGGAGCACTCCTGTTCCTAGGAAGAATCCTCATTGTCTCAGACAATCGCCCGTGAGCAAAACTTCACACTTTAAGAAAGAGGGGGCGGGGAGCTTGTGGCCTCTCTGAGCCAAATAAGACCCAGGGTATGTTCCTTCAGGTCGGCCAGGGCCCAGCCAAACAGACTGGGATTCCAGAGAGGCTGTCCATGGTTCTAGCCAGATGAACCACTTGCCAAAATATGAACTGCCTCACTGCCTAGAAGACATGGTGCTGGTTTGAACGGTGCAATGTGATACAGAACAGATGCGTTCTGCGATCTGCCTGTAAGCATCCTCAGATGAGAATGGGCACTGCAAAAGTGATTTCACAGTTAAGAAAGGGAAACCTTCATCTGATCTGAGTGCTCTTCAAGAAATGCCGCAACAGCAACACAGCTCAGCATGATGTCCTTGGGGTACATCTGCCACTGTCACAGCTATGGCTCTGTTGGACTCCAGAACCTCCTTGGTAAAGAAGACATAGAAGCCCACAAAAGGGACGCCAAGCCCAACGCTGAACTTGGGTAGAGCAGAAGGAGATGTGAACATTAGGCCAACTCCGACTCCGCTGTCCCTTAGGTCAATTATCTTACCTTCTTAGAAAAGAGAATATATCTTACAGATACACTTCAAACAAAGGGTTCTGAGTGTCTTCCCCAAGGGGAAGTGAGGAGAGTTGATGGTTGTGAGGAAACTCAGGATTCACTTGCCTCTCTGGGCACCTGTCCTGTTGAGAAACATCATTACCAAACCTGGTATCATCCACTGCAGTTACAGCCCTGGGGTCTAGGTAGAACTATCATCTTTAGTTCTTCTAACACTATTGCTTGCGTGTGACATCAGCCTCAGCTAACCATTTAACCTATCTGGGCTGCAAAGTCTTTGCCAACTGAGATTGTTCTTGTCATTCTTCAGATACTCAGAGGAGCAGACTAGACTGACCGTGAAGCTTAGGTGGCTGAACATGAAGGCCAGCCTTGTCTTCTGGGACCTTCTTTCCCATCTCATGGATAAGGCCTCCCAGCTCACTGTCTCTGCCAGTGGTAGGGTGGGGGCATATACAGCTCTAGAATCCAAGCAGAGGGTAAGTAGCTCTCTTAGCAGCCCGTCATTTTGAATTAGTGTCCTCTAACTGCTCCCTGGGTTCCCTGCAGGGTTTCTGATGTTTTTCTTGTTAGTTTTTTAACCTTCTGGTATTTTCCTTTTCTTTGGTTTGAGAAAATGCTTTCAGAATTCCCTTGATCAATCCAGACTGTGAGGATGTGATCAGTGTTCACTCATGATAAAGATAAAATGCTGCTTATGCACTTTTATTGTTTGGAGGCCGAGGAAAGAATAGTTGGGTCTACTGACAACCCAAGGAGAAGACACTTCATACTAAAGTGTTGGAAGCCACCAGAAGCTACAGCTCACACAAGGCCAATGAGAGAGAAGGAGAAAGCATTGCCAAGATAAGAAACCAAACCAAGGGGAAAGTGAAGCCTGATCTCACTCCCAAAGGGCAATTACCTTCACATTTTTAGGAGCACATCTGGGGTGACAGTGAGCCACATCTGCAGGCCAGGCCCTTCAGGCACTCCAAGCAAGGCTAACCCAGTGCTGAGAAAATGAGAGTTTCCTTTAGTGAAGCATGTAATCATATATTTCCAGATGAGAGGCACAAAAAATGATTAAAGCTTTGGGAAATTGGATCTATAGAGAGGGAGTAATGGAACTGGCCTTCCATGTCCTAGAGAAGAAAAGACTGGAAGGGGGAGAAAGCTCTCAACCACCTGTGAGTGAAGGAATGCAGGTGGCCGCCAGAGGCTGAGTTAACTTCAGGCCAAAGTAAGGTCATTAAAGGACATGAAAAGTAGACTCCATGTGTTTGCTCATTTCGTTTTTGATTGTAGCTAAAATCATTGCGACCAAATATCTGACCAGAAGCAACATAAGTGAGGGAGCCCTTATTTCAGCTCACAGTTCGAGGGTACAGCTCATCCTAGTGTGGAGGGCACTGCTGTAAGAGAGGCTTACAGCTGTGCTGACAGGAGCTTGCCCACATCTGGGTGGATCAGCTAACCAAGAAAGAGGGATGCTGGGTTCTGCTGGCTTCCTGCTTTTTCTTCTTGTACTGAAGCCAGGACTCTAGCCCATGGGATGTTCCCATCCACACCTGGGGTGAGTTTCTTCAGTTAAACTGCTCTGGAAACACTCTTTCTCATAAGACACCCAGAGATGTGTCTCCAAGGTGACTAAAAATCCAGTTACACTTACAGCAAACACTAAGCATTGTAGTATTTAGACAAGACTGTCAAATCATTGGGCTGGTAAGCTCCAGGATCTTCAGAACCATCCCTAATAGGAAAGAGGTCTTGAGTTTACCTGGAAACTTTGGATCAAGGTGACCCTTCCTTTCTGGGTTTGGCTTGGTTGGCAACAGAAAGCAGTTCAGAAGGACTCTGATGGATGATTTCAGGGTTGCAGCTTATGGCCTTGAACACGAATCATTAAAGTCAGCAAGATGACAGCAGTGTGATGAGACATAGCAACCATCAGTCCATCTTCCTCAATGACCATCTAGATGCTATCATAGGCCTACATTATCTTCCCAAAGAACAAGTCAGCCTTGAGGCCATCCACTCCAAATAATAAGTGACCTTCCTGTTTCCATAAATGAGATCACCTTTGTTCAGTTGCCCAGAAGTGACACCTCAGAGTTATCTCACATTCATCTACTTCAATTGCTCCTATGACAGTCTGCCATCTGCCATTCAGTCTTCTTTCTGTCTTTCTTATCAATTCCCTCCTTCCCATTTCCAGAGGAAAACATCTTAGTCCATGCCATCATTAACAAATATCAATATAAAAAAAACTAATAAGACTTTCAAACTCTCATCTTCTAGGTTCAAGATCATTCTCAATGCTTTTCACCTCCACAAAAATCATCAAAGGAACTTGTTTTGGGAGCAAAGATCTTCTAAGGCCCCAAATTCTGACTCAGAATATTCAGGGTTGGCACTAAAGAATCTGAATTTTCAACAAGCTCTTCCTGTGTGAGGCTTGTAGTCCCCTATAGAAACTTTTTCTAACAGGTGAGTCCACTAGTTCAGGTTATTTATTTACTTATCCAACAACACATGCCAAGAATAGTCCCTCTTTTTCACTGATCAATTTACCAAAAAGTCTTAAGTGGGTTTATCAGTATAGAAAGGATAAATAAAATATGATGTGTTTGTATAACAAATGGGCTACTATACAGCAATGAAAAGAACCAGTTACTATCATACATATCATCCTGGATAACAGATAAAGATGAGGGACAGGAATGAAACATAAGAGTATATGCTGTGCGGTTTTGTTTACATGAAATTTAAGAACAGTATGGTCATAGATATGAGAACTGCAGTAATTTATAGGACATAATAATGTCTGAGTGGGTCTAGGGGTACTGGAATTGTATAGTTTAATCTAGACATATTTAAATGTTTGTTAAGGCTTGTATACTTTACTATATATATAACTGCATATAAGTTATCATCTGGGCTTCCACAAGGAGAGATTAAAAAGGACAAGGAAGAAGTGGGAGGGTGAGGAGGAAGGAAAGAACAAGAAAGGATGTTGAGTAATTCACAGCATCATACCTTATGGATCCAAGCTTCTTGGCATGCCTTTGAAGGCTTTCCACTATTTATCAGTAACCTAATCTTTTAAAGTCCAATCATTTCTCCAACCAGATGTGCCCACTCACTTGTGTGTGATTTCGCTGAACAGAATTCATGATTTCTTATTTTCTTCTTCCTCTACAGTCATACCTCAGCCACCTAGAATACAATCCTTTCTGCACCCAAACTTTAACCATACTTGAATGTCCAACCTTGTTCCTAGAGAGCTCTTTTTTTGACCATTGTGAGTTGATAAGACACGTTGAAGTCCTCTGTAGCTGAAAGTTTTTCTGTGTCCTGCCCGGTCCGCAGATGCTCAGACCCAAGTAAACACACAGACACTTACATTAATTAAAACTGCTCATCCATTATCTCAGGCTTTCCACCTACTAGCTACTACATTTAAACTCAGCCCATTTCTGTTCATCTATGTCACCACATTTTCCATGGCTTTACCTGTGTGCCATTACATGCTGCTCCCTGGACAGTGGGCTGGCATCTCCTCACTCAGCCTTCCTCTTCCCAGAATTCTCCTTGTCTGCTTATCCCACCTATACTTCCTGCCTGGCTACTGGCCAATCAGCATTTTTATTATCAACCAATCAGAGCAACACATATTCACAGCATACAGAACATCCCACAACAGTCCTCACACCTGGCATGTCATCTAGAAGAAAGTCTTTGAAAATGTTATTAGTTAATTGGGGTGCTACTGAATCCAGATTGGGTGGGTCCTAAATTTAATGACTGGTGCCTTAAAAAGAAGATTCACAAACACACAGACAGAAAAATGTCATGTAAAGATGAACACAGAGATTGGACCAATGTCTACAAGCCAAGTAACACCAAAGCAAACCAGCACACCACTAGAAGCCAGGAGAGGGACAAGCAAAGATCCCCTTAGAGTCTTGTGGTACAAGTAGAACTACCTTGATTTTAGATTTCTAGGCTCTAGAACTATGAAAAAAATACATTTATTTGTTTTGAACTGTCTGGTTTACCGTAATTTCTTACAATAGCCTGGGAAAACAATACACCAATCTTACCCATGGTCACCTCATAATTCTTGGCTTCTAGTTCCTAAATTCTAAACAGAGCTCTTGATGCTTACAGTAGCCAACCTTCTACTTTGTCCACCCTAATCCTAACCCCATAGATAGGATGTCATTGTGTAGTCCCTTCCCAAATATACAGGACTGACCTATGTCACAAACAGTATACTATGGAAATGATGTATTATTTCTAAATGTAGGTGTCAAGAGACATTTCAGGTGTTGTCTTGCCACCTCATAGAAACCAGTGTCGCATCTCTAGCACACACAGGAAGTCCTGTGACATTCACCTGTGAACAGTGGCCATAGCCACGTCATTTATCGGGTATGGTAGCACATACCTGCAATCAGCACTTGGTAATCTGAGATAGGAAGATCTCAAGTTCAAGGCCAACCTAGGCTACAAAGTGAGACTCTATCTTGAGAAAACAAAAATTAACTGTTAGTTAATATCAATCAAGCTCGTCCTTTATGTGAGTGGGCCTAATTCAATCGAGGCAAGGCTATTGAAGACTGTAATCCTAGCTAAGATTTTGCTACTTCTACCTTGTAAGATCTTAAACTACTCTTGGATTCCAATGAACAAGAATTATATGAGATAATGAAGATTTGTTCTAAAATACTACATTATGGCTTGTTGTTGTTGTGTTTATTTTTTTACAGTGATATATTAAAGATAGAACCCTATCACACCATGTCATCTTAACTTTTCTTTGTATGTACTGGGACAACTCAACTGGGTTGCAAACTGCGTCATTTTTCATTTACAACCAAGGATCATTTGTGTCTACGTCCTTACGCACTGTGCCCTCTGACCACACATGAATGAATGGGTGCGGCTGGTGTACCTGCTTACTTGCAGAATACCATGATGAACTGGCAGGCACACCTCTCATTTAAGGATCATTCATGAACTCTTCTCTCACAGTGAAACACTCGAGGAAGGCTGACTTTGAAACTGTTTTGAAGCCCCTCCGTTCCCTCCCACCACCCACCTCCCTGCCTCTCTGGTGTTGTTGGCTTCTGAAATGTAGGTCACCTCCAGTAGCATGACCTAATTAGGAGATGTAATTTAACAGGGGGGAAAAATAATAAAAGAAATCCTTTGGGATGGCAGGTTTGAAACAAAGGAAAGTGGTTCTTCCAATCTTTGATTTTGGCAATAGCTTCCCGGCTTCAGCTACCTTCATCCAAGCCCCAGGCTACACGGTTTTCAAAGCACAATGCAGAGAGGTAGAGACATGTTCAGCCGCATCTGGAAATGATGAATTCATAATGGCCACAGAATGGGGAAGGGCAGGCTTTACTTCACTAAAGAGGCTGCTTCTTGGCAGCATAGTGGTGGGACTTTGGAGAAAGCACTCTCGCTGATGGAAAGTCACCAGCACTCTAAAGACCTGAAGAGACCTTCCGGCTCCTCTCTTCCAAACCCTCTGGAAGTGCCATGACACCTGTTGCGTTTGTGACACAATAAAACTCCATACGCAACACATCTAAACAATATAAACAACAGAGGTGGGTTTTCTTTTCTTCTTTGTTTCCTGCCCATGTTTGGCACTCTCGTTTTTAAAAAGAGAAAATGGGTAAGCAAGCTAAACAGATTTTAAAGGTTCATTACAAAATAAGTTCCGGGGGATGTCATTGGGCCAGATTGGACTCCATCCAGCTCCCTCACCTCTTCCTCTCAGGGATATGATGCGTGGTTCCTGTAAAATATGCTTAAGTGCTTTCTGAATCACCCTAGAAACACTTGACTACACTGATCATAATTGAATGCATTATTAATTCTTTCTTTGAAACCTGATATTCCCTGTTTATCATTAGGCAGCCAACAAAGTTCAAAAGCCTAGAGTATGCACAGCTTAGTGGCTGACATTTATTAAGGTGAAAACTGTAACACTATTCTACAGAGATATAGAAAGGCAAGGTAACTCATCTACCAACCAAATAGGTGATGAGAAATGTTCTGGTTGGCTTTCTGTTGTTGGGATAAACACCACGATCAAAAGCAACTCAAGGAAGAAAGGATTTATTTGCTATAAATGTCTGGATCCCAATGCATCATTAAGGGAAACCGAGGTAGGACCTCTGGAAAGAGCAGCGGCAGGGTCATGGAGGGGTGCTGCTCACTGGCTTGCTCTTCTGGGCTTGCTCAGTTTGTTTTCTTATACAACCTAGGACAGCCTGCCCACAGTGAGCTAGGCTCTCCCACATCAATCAGCAATCAATATAATGCCTCACAGATATGCCCACAGGCCAATCTGGTGGAAGTAATTCCTCAACTAAATTCCCTTTTTTGGGTATATGACTAGGTTGTATCAAGTTGGCAAAACTAGCCAGCATAGGAAGTGAAGCAAAAAAGCAAATTCAGGTAATCTGACAGCAGAAATGGTGTTCTTCACTTCCCTGCCTGACCTTAAGTGAATTATAAATTCTTAGTTCCTGTCCATTTAAATACGTTTTAGACACCAGATCCATTTCTCGCTACAAGTAATTTCTCAGCATCAGGAGAGAGCCCTGGTCATATTTTGTCTTCTTTTCATTCTGTTATTCCCACAGGAGATGTCATACTACCTGGGGTCATGCCAACAGAGTCAAGCTGAGACCGGAGGCTGCTACCCTCCCAACCCACTGAGCACTTGGCTGCTGTGGGATGTTCAAGTATGTCAAATGTGTTGCTCTGATTGGTTAAAATAAGACACTGATTGGCCAGTAGCCAGGCAGGAAGTATAGGTGGGACAAGCAGAGAAGAGAATTCTGGGAAGTGGAAGGCGGAGGCAAAGAGAGCTGCTAGCCACTGCCATGACAAGCAAGATGTAAGGTACAGGTAAGCCATGAGCCACGTGGCAAATTATAGATGAATAGAAATGGGTTAATTTAAGATAGAAGAAGTAGATAGCAAGAAGCCTGCCACGGCCATACAGTTTATAAGTAATATAAGCGTTGTAGTGGGACAGCAGGGGACAGAGAAGCTCTCCAGCTACACTTGGCCCCTTTACGTGAGGGTGTCACTCGCTGAGAAATGCACCGTTGCTGCTCAGAGCAACAGAATGCAGCCCACAGGTCTCATCAGGAGAAGGAACAGGCCATGAAAAATAAAGGTCCAAATCCCTCCCTAGAGAAACTTATTTCATTTGCAATAGGGTCTGAAGGAGGTCAAGTTTGAAGGTGCTCTCACAAGTAATAGAGGCTGTGAGGGCAAGGCAGTTCGGAGAGTGATAGTCGTTGGAGATGCAGACCAAGCTGTAGGACAGCTACTTTGCTGTAGAGAAATGAGGAAGGCAGAATCCTACCCTCCTGAGGTAAAAACAAATAGCACACACCTGTCTCCAGAACTTTCCCTTCAAAGGACCCTAATCTATTCGATTCATCTGTGAAGCAACTGGTGCTCAGGGTATTGCTGAAAACACCAGAGCATTTAGCTGGCAATTAATTGTGTTTCACAGCTGAGTGTGGTCAGGGAACGAGACACAATCAAAAAAGCCCAGTCAAAACTGGTCATTCCAGGGTGACGGTGGCATACGGGAAGGATGCATCCTTGAGCAGCCACAAAGGCAACAGCACGTGGGGAGAAGGGTGAGACACCGGAAAAACAGATTTCACTAAAATAACCCAGCAAGTCACAAAGAGAGTGAAAAAGCAAATAATAATGGCATTCCCTCTCTACTTCAGCATATTATCTAAAATGTATAGTTTCTTGCAGAAAGAAAACGATACACATAAAGTAACAGAAAAATATGTCCTGGAAAAAAATACACAGTCCAAATGACTATGAGAGAGGCCTGATGTCATATTTAACAGTAGCAGTTATCAATATGCTGGAAATACTCAAGGAAACTGTGGCCAAAATAACCAAGGTGAGTGGAACGACGACGTTACATCAAACAGAGACCCCTCCCTCCTAAGGGGGGACAGCACATATGTGTTTTTTTAATCAAATGGAAATTCTAATTGAAGTCAAAATTACTAGAGGTTCAACAGTAGTCTTGAACTGACAGGAAAAGGAGGAATATCAACCCCGTGTGATTGACAGAGTGTATAAAATCCAAAGAAACAGAGGCTCAGAGAACCATGGGGCACACCATACTATTACTTTAAGGGCATCAACCTATGCTAATAGAAGCCCAGGAAGAAAGAAAAATGGTGGTGGAGGGAGGGAGATAGAAAGGGAGGGAGGGAGGGAGGGAGCAGAAAAAAAAAGATGAAAAAATAATGATTGAAAATATTAAACTACAAATCCAGAAAGCTCAGTGGACTCCAAGGAGAAGACAGAGAAACCCACACACCTGCTGGGGGGAAAAAGCTGAAGAAGAAACCCCAATAAAATTACAGGAGAATTCTCAATGGAGGCCAGGAGACAGGGAAATATTACTTAAAGTGTCAAAACAACCAGAAATCCAAGCTGGCTTTCAAAATCGAAGGCAAAATAAAACCATTCCCAAATAAGCATAAGTTTGAGATAATTGGTTTCTAGCTGTCTTTCTTTAAAGTAATGCCCGTAGCACTGGAGGAAGTTCTTCTGGCTAAGAGCAAGTAATTGCAGGGAGCAGTTCGAATCCGCACTAGGAGGTAAACAGAGCGGGAAGTCACTGTCAGTTATAAAAGACACTATGAATCCATCCTTCCTTTTCCCCTCTTCATTGATTGGAAACACAGTTGTGAAGAACAGTATGTAGATGGTATATTGTGGAGCCTGTAACATGGAGAAAAGTGATATATTTTTGTCGATGATGGCACACAGGGGGTAGGCAGGGAAAATAAAAGCTCTTTGGGCTAAGGAAATGACTCCAGATGGTAAGTGGAGTCTACATAAACAAGGGAAGAGAAGCAGAAATGATAAATGAGAGCTCAAGCATCACTCAGCGATGGCGCTATGCCCTTCTTGCTCTGCTAGCTTATTTAGAAGACATTAAGTGATTATGTATATAATTATATAAAATCATAGCTATTGCAGCATATTACTACTGGGTTTTAATACTCATGTGAAAAAATAATAACACTCCCCCAAACAAGGAAACATAGTCATACAGGAATATTTCTATACTTCACTACAATTAACTTAGTATAAATCTGAAGTTATTCCGGGTAACTTAAGATACAGATGATCCCAAGAGAAACTTCTAAGAAAATAACTTTTAAAGGGGGGAGGGATTAATTAAGGAAGCTGAAAATATCATACATTCACCAAAATCAGTACAATACAGAGATTGTTGCTATAAACTATAGACTTTAGTTAATGATCAATTCTGAACCACAGATTATAACCAGTGTACCCCAGTAATGCAAAATATTAATGGAAAATAGGGCGGCAAGAGATGGACTACATAGGAGCTCTTTGGATTTTCTGAACCACCTTTCCAGAGACCTAAAACTTATCTTAAGAAATAGTTAACTAGAATAAAAGAACTAAGATTCCTGACTGATGATTTATTTAGATCACTAAAGAAATTGAAATGGGACATTAGGGGATGTTCACTTAATGTCAAAAAGTTAAAATTTAAAAAGCAGTAAAGGGCTAAGCATAGAGAACAGAAAAGAGGGGCTGGAGGTCGCGCAAGAGTTTATATTGCTTTTGGAGAGGACCCAAGTTTGGTTCCCAGCACCCACATCAGGCAGATCACAACCGCCTGTAAGTAACTTCAACCCCAGAGGATCCAATACCTCTGGCTTCCTCAAGCACCTGAACCCATGTGCACACACACACACACACACACACACACACACACACACACACACACACATTTGTGGTTTTTTTTCTTTTTAATTAAAAAAGGACCCATCTATCAGTAATATTTAGCAATTGGGGGTAAAGGTGTACTTTTCAGAAAGGCACCAAATTGTATGGAACCAACTGACAGAAATGAAGGGAAATATATCACAGTGATCTGACAATAATCAGAACCTGAAGTACCCCACTTTAAATAATGGATAAAATCCACAGAACAGTAAGACTTCAACAACACTGCACACTAAGCTGACTGACAAGTATGTGTACATCACTCCACCCTGCAGAAAGGCAGTGTCTTCTCAAGTACTTACAGGGGTAAATTGTAACTTCATAAAATTATTTTTAAATTCAATGGCATTCTACGAAACATCTAACCAGTAGTCTTCAAAACCGTGACATTAAAAAGTAATAAAAAAGAAAGTCTGAGAAATGTTCATAGTTCAGGGGTGTTTATGAAGTCATTCCCAAAGCAGCGAGGCACACTGAAGAAGTTTTTGCAACAAGAAATGGGCATTTAGGGAAAACCTAGGGAAATCTGTGGCTTTTAGCCCATTGTTATATGCCAATGCTGGTTCTTTATAAAGATTATAACACAGAAATCTGAGGTGTTGGGGAGCAGGAAAGCCATGTGA
This sequence comes from Onychomys torridus, assembly GCF_903995425.1. NCBI lineage: Eukaryota > Metazoa > Chordata > Mammalia > Rodentia > Cricetidae > Onychomys > Onychomys torridus. Next base: position 49,018,107 of record NC_050465.1, read on the forward strand.
GGGGTACACAGAAACTCTGTATTATCTTTTCAAAATTTTTTGTGAACCCAAAGATATTTGTGAATGCCTACTTAACTTTTTTAAGGAAGTCACTACCCCAAATTAGTGCTTGCCCTCTTACGTTTTAGGAGTTAGCTTTCGAGTACCAAATTTGCCAGGAATCTGTTTTCAGTGAAAAATGGTTAGGACTGGATGCTGGTACACAAGACAGGAAGAGGAGAAATAAGAAAGGCGGAGCCTTGCCACTTGGGAGGTTACCGGGGGACAAATGGAAAAGAGGGAGGGGCCTGGCTGGCAGATGGTGCTGATGCTGGGCATGAAATAGGAACACTTGAAGAGCCCATCTCAAGTCCAAGAGATGGACACTTCTTTCCCTACAGACAACCCTAAATCACTATCCACTCTTCCAAATGATGCAGAGGACTGTGGACTCCTTCCCTCCTGGTACTTCTCCAGGGCCTAGTGTCCTGCAGGGCATACGGGACATATGCAATGTGGCTTTAGGACAGAGCCTTACAGGAATCGCTTACAAACACAGCCTCCGCTGCCAAAACAAGCAAATGTTCAGGATGTAGGACTCATAAAAATAGCAAGACGAGCATCTGATCAGAATATAGAGAGGAAATCACTTAGCAGACATTTATTGGGCATTTACTACAAATCATGTCCTAAGTCAAAAGCTGGGGATAGGAGATAAATGCACTGTCTGTCTGCCCCTGGGGGGGAAGTTGGCATCAAGGTGCATCTGTCTGGAGGTGAGAGGAGGTGACAGAGATGAGAAGGAGAGGACTTTGAATGAAACCGAAGATGTAACAGTGCAACGCCACAGGGCTAACCGAGTGCCCAGTCTCCTGACCCTTGGATGAAAATCCACCCAATAGGGTGCTGATGGGTGGGAGGGTTGAAGGTACGATAATCCGGACTGACCAATGAATGCTCGCTGTGCACCCGCCTGAGTCTTAGACCTTGACTGTGCTGTGCCGTTCGATCACACCACTCCACAGGCAGACGTATTCTCAATCCCCCACGTCTCGGATCCTTAAATAACGGTTTAGAAAGGTGAAAATGACTTTTCCGAGAACACAGAGAAGACATGTTGGCACACCCTCTCCAGATCCATGGACTTAAACTCTGCGGAATTGTGTCTGGGTGAAAGGATGAGAGCTCAGACACACAGGGTATTTCCTCATTCTAAAATGAAACTCCACGTGGATGAGAGAAAAGAAACTAATCGGGAGCTAGGCCCTGAATCCTTCAGTCCATCCTCACAAACAAGGTCCGTTTTAGCCAGAGGGAGGACGTGGATGGAGGCAGCGAGAAGAGGAGATGGTAACTGAAAGAATGCCCCAGCTCCTAGGAGTCCCTGGAGGGGGGGGGGGGGCACCTTGGTTCCCAGTTAGCCCTTCCCATGCCAAGACTGTTGATCCAGAGTGACAGTGAGGAAGCAGAAAGAATTAATAAAAAAGTATGTGCTCCAAGCCATTCTTGCCTCGGAATAGCATTTGCACCCAGCTAGTGTACACTTTAATATGAGCTGGGGTGGGCGCATAGAACAAATGAGGGAGACGGGAGAAATGGTGTCTACACACTGGCAAGAGTTAGGGCCGTTTATTTGCTAGACCGAGGGGGTTTCGGCTCCCTTGGGAGAAGCCTGGTGGCTGTAGCTCCACATAGTTCTTCCTGTGTGGGGCATGAATGAACGTGAACGGATTCTGAACAGACTATGCACAGCATGTGGACGCAAGCATGTGGACGCAAGCATGTGGACGCAAGCCCGTTTATAGTAACGTGTGGACGTGTCTCGGCCATATTTCTGATTCCAAAGGGTATTTTAGCCAAAGCAGGAGTACATGTGTGCCACCTAAGACACACTCCAAGAGTTCTCACTCAGCTTGGCGCTCTTGAGACATTTGGGGACAGTAAAGGCCCCTTTAACTCATATACTTACTTTTTAGACCTCAACTATCTCTGCCTTATTTCATTTCTCCATCCTGAGATAAAAGTTGGCCCTCTCATTTGTTGCACTTGCCTGTTGTTAATATGACTTCATATTCATTAAAGCTGAATATATGAATTTGGAGAAATTATATATGGGGTGTGAATATCTTTGTATAGATGGAATCCACTTGAAAACTACTTTTTATAAGCTCATTTTCTTACATTTACCGTAAGAACTTCATGATAGATTTTTTCTTAAGTTAATCCTGAGTATACATTCATTATGAATCTGAATTTAAAAAAAAAAGAAAAGAAAAGAAAAGAAAGAAAGAAATATGTAGCTGAGGCACGTGTGTCGACAAATTATGAGCTGTGCCCATGCTGAAGTGGCCACAGTAGGCAAGATTGGGATCTACAGGGGGGATATTACCAGAGTACAGGTGTCACTGTAGAGGACAATATTGACAGTTCTCGCCTGTTTCTGAATGTTTTTCACCCCAACTATCAAAGCTGTGTTCTGTTTCAGAGGGAAAAACATGGGACATTGATGTTGGGATGTAATATTGCATTTTCTCAGATTCTCCCACCTGGCTTTGAAAGAATTCTAAAATCTCAGATACTATAACTTATCCAATATCATAGAGCTTTGCAACCCTGATGAGTATTTCCATGTCCAAAAACATTTTCAGACTTGAGTTCAAGGCACATACTAAAACAGAGCCCAAGCCACTGAGAACATGATGCTGGTCCTGAATTTTCTTCTCATCCACAGAAGAAGTAGCTTTGGATACTGTCACCTAGCCAGAATTTGAATGTATCAAGGGCAAGCATGGGCCTTGTGATACTTAAAGGTCACAGAACTTGGAAGTGTCATCCAGGAAAATCCTACCAGAAGACAAAATGATACTGGATATATAAGAAAGAACAACACCTTTAGAATAGGAAATAAAATCTAGTGTATTTGTAGTGAGCAAATATTGCATATATTATAAATCCCCAAAAAATTATGTAATGATTTCTGTGACTCAGCTTCAGATACACCTCTATAATATCTGTCCCTGCACACTTCGGGCTGCATGCCCTCATTATTTCTTCATGTGACAATGGTTATGTAATAGTTTTATGGAAGGGAAATAGAATGATAATTTTGCCTTCACTCCTTCATGGTCATTCAAACGTTTCCTTTCATTATCTACAGTTTAGAAAGTGCTTCCTTCCATTTCAGAACTCATTAAAGGTATTGTCCTAGAAGGCTTTAGGACAATTATCAAATCAGAGTAGACATGTGGAAAGCTTTTTTTTTCTCACATACATGAAATACAAGATTTGGAGGCATTTTCTACAAGGTAGCTTCTGGTTGTGCATATTTAAAATTTGCTTACTCCCTGCATGCAAAGTACCATCTTCAGACATCTTATTGACAGCCTATTAGAAATACCCTCTAGCTCCAGTCCCAAGCAAGAGGCAACCTAGATTTCTCAGGGACACATTCTGTTCCTGCCCCTTGGTGCCACTTTGTACAGGGCAGGAAGTCTTTGGGCAAAGAAAGGCTTGTCTACCCAAAGCTCATTCCCTGATACTTTTTAATTTTATTCCAAATACATAGGACCCTGGGATCCTGGTAGAAATATTGTGTTCAGCAAGGTATAGTGGCACATACTTTCAGTCTCAGCAATAGAAGGCAGAGATAAGCACATCCCTAAGTTTGAGGATAGCCTGATCTATAGAGCAAGTGTTCCAGGATAGCCAGGGCTACAATGAGAAGCCTCATCTCAAAAATAAGTAAATAAATAAAGACATAAAGATAGATAGATAGATAGATAGATAGATAGATAGATAGATACATACATACATACATACATACATACATACATACATACTTTGTTCAAACAGAGACTATCTACATCTCTTCTTCCTATGGGCAAACCCTCTGCTCATTGTGGGTATTATTTGGCCAAACTCGGATCCATGGATACAGAGCCTTAAAGGGACCTTAAGATTATGATTTATTGACTTTGCAGTAAATCCATTTCTTTGAGGCACTCAGCAACTCTTCAATAAAGGACTCCTTTTACCCTTCTAACCTGGACCTTAAAGAAATTTTGTGGTTATCCTAATCACCAAGAAACAAACAAAACAAAACAAAAACAAAAACAAACAAAAAACAGTTCATAAAAATCTCATCACTACACCAACATGGCGACCATACCGAGAAAGCCCTGAAAGTGATGGGAACATGCATGGATGGCTCTGACTACAGGAGTATCTTCCTGGATAACAGGAAACGATAAACATCTGTCTGTTGCAAATCATTACTGCCAGACTCTGGTATCTCCCAGGGGACAGACCTGCCTCCATGTACCTTCAGTTTTCTAATTGGGCAGAGATGCTACTGTTTTTTTTTTTTTTTTTCTCCTCCTTTTTTTTTTTTTTTTTTTTTAGCTAAGGATCGAACTCAGGGCCACTCTACCACTGAGCTAAATCCCCAACCCACCCCTCCTTTTTATACAACAAACTTGTTTTAACTTTTGAAAACACCAAGGACTTTGAGAGCAACCTGAACGTTTGGCTCTTCCAAGAATAAAATACGAGTAAAAATATTTTTAAAACCGAGTCTCGCTTTGGCCACTGTTTATTTGTTTGTTTTGAGATCGGAAGTAATTTGATTACACCTTTTCTCCCTTCCTTTCCCTCCTCTAAACCCTCCCATATACCCCTCCCCATTCTCCTTCACATTCAGTAGCCACTGTTTTCTCTTTCTGTGTCAAACGTGGTGGGGAAGAAAGTGGAGGTAGCCGTGGTCGCCTAGCCTAAAAGAAAGAGGGGGGAAATTGTAAGACAGAAACCCTGAGGGACTCATATGCACCCAGCATTGACTTCTCTAATGCACCTTCTCCCTGCCAGCTCTCTTCATTCTTTGGACCCACTTCCCTTGGATGACTTCCACCTGCAAGGTCACGGCCTTGGTCACGCTGGGAATGAATCCTGCCTGGTAAGGGCTCCAGAGGCAACTGCCAAGCAGGCGGAGAGTTTGTTCAGACTGTCTCCCTCATCGCGCAGCACCCTGTCTTGTCTTCAGGAGGTCTGGGTCTCTCCCCCAGACTCCCTGGGTTCCAGCTTTCAGGCACTTCGATTCACATTCAGGGCAGGAGGTAATAAGGACCCTTGCCTAGAGGTATATGTCCTTAAACAGAATACCCTGTATTAAAGATCGGAAGCACCAAGCTTTAACCAAATGTCTTACAGACTGAAGGTTTAAAGAAAAATGTCCAGGCTCTTTAAATCAGACATGGCATTAATCCCCACCACCTCCCCTGAATAGGAAGGAATTAAGAAACGGAGTCGGGGGTAGTTAGCCCAGAATGGGAGTGGTGGGTTTTAAAAGGGAGCTGGCTGACTCCGGTAAAAGTCCGGAGATCAGGGTAGGGGCCGGCAGGGGGCTGGTACTGCCCTGCTCTCTATCCTGCTGGCTACACACACACACACACACACACACACACACACACACACACACACACACCCTCCCAATGGGAGGTGCTGTTGCCAGCATCTCATTTTGTATTCCTTGCGCTAAGAGCAGCAGCCAGCCCAGGGGAGTGAGGAGTTGGGAGGGGCACCTAGAAAGAGAAGGACACATTTAAAAGGAAAGATTTACGAGGCCATGAAGATGCTTCTCCCTGGCTCCTGAGTGCAGGGGTATGACTTATTTATTTTATTTTCATTTGTAACCCAAACCTTCCCTGGACTCCCATTGGCCCCAGCCGAGAAGGGAGAGAGGGCTGGCCCGTCAGGCGTTGAGCATTGGGCCAACGGGAGATAGTGTGGCGTGATGCTGACGCAGCCCACTGACAAGCCAGACAGGCCCAGGGGAGCAGCTGGGAGCTGAGCCACTAGAACCAGGCAGGTAGCGAGCTGACAAGCTAGGGAATTGTGAAGAGGCATTGCTGGTGGGGGCAGGCTGGAGAGACAGGCAGGCAGGACAGAGGGTGGGACTCTGTTGCTCAAACACTGCTGTTCACTAACTCTGCTTCGAGTCTTCTTCCTACATCCAGAGCCGCATCAACATTGCCCCTGTTTCCCTTCCCTCCCCCACTTCTAGGAAGCCAGACAAAGCCAGACCAAGAGCACAGACAAATAAATTAGTGACATGAAAACATGACTTAGTGGTCAGCTGCCTTCATGGACAGAGCCTGTCCTTGGGGCAGCCTATGGGATGGAGATGAGCTGTGTTCTGGAAGACAGGCTGGGGCTGAAGGGAGTGTTTCCTTGGTGCTGAGAATGACTATCTACGCTCCTGGTTCAAAAGAGCAAGCGTGTGAAACTACCCATGGCCTGGAGAATTGCCCGGTCCACAACTCAGTCCTCCCAAACGGCCTCCCATGGAAAGGGAGAGCTGGGTCCTCGGTCTGGAGCTATCTTTTGGTGATAGGAAAGTGAGGAGTGGAGAGATCAAAGCCTCGAGGCCCTGGACAATCTCAGTCTTTCTCAGGAACCCCCGAATTCATAGTGACGTTCCCCTTCATAGAGGACTGTGGCATTTTTGTCAAAGCCCTCCCATTTGAGAAAAAAAGAAAAAAAATAACCATGTAAGGCAAAAGCAAGAAAAACACCACAAAACTTTCCTGGTGGGTATGCCTATCCACCACGCTCTCGGAACTTCACAGAACCGTGTGCACAGCCCACCATGCTCCCCCTTGATAATGCCACACACGGCAGTCTTAACAGCATACAGGGCAGGCCATAATTTTCACATCTTAAACGATGGGACAGATGGAGCTGACCCGATGGCTGGAACATTGGGACCTATCTGATCCACGGTGGAACTCAGCAGCCCCACAGTCCCATCCTTCTTGGTGCTGAAGACCCTCTTCTTGCTCTCTCTATCTGGAGACAGGCTATGCCACAAGCAATCTATATAGCTGGAACCACAAGGGCCCTACAGTCTGTCTGGGGAGGTGGAGTGCTCGGAGACATATTGTCACATTACCTGAGGACTTTATAGCATGAGATGCCATTATGAAGCTTGTGTAGCACTTCACATAAACCTGGAGGGTGACTCTAAGAGTCTTCAGGCCTGCAGCAGTTTGATCATGATGGTCACACTGCGAATCTGTATAAAATCCTTCAGCTCTGGACATCCGTGTCAGGGCTGAGGAAGTCTGAGAAACTCCCGAAGGTAGAGAATCCCCAGAGGAGGGGGAAATGCAGTACAGTACAAGAAAGCAATTTGGACCACGCAAAGGCCCAAATGGCAGAAAGCAATGTTGTTTTATTGGTCTTTCCATCTCATACTCTCCATACTTTTATGAATGTGGTAAGTGGTCAACTGGCCTCACCAGTGGGCAGAGTTCTTCCCCTTTCCAGTTATCACTGGAACAGAACGCCTTTGAAATAAGCCACCTTCTCACCTAATGAAAATCCTTCTACCCAACATTGAAAACCTGGATGTTTTTTGTTACAGTGGGATTGTTCTTTTTCTTGCTGTGTTTAGCTTGCATTCCTGAACCGTTTCCACAGGAGATTCTGGCCAAGTTAACCCCTTGCTTCTCAATTCTCCTTCTGTTACTCATTTCTATAGCATCAGCCTCCTGGACTGTGTTTATAACTTGTCTATACAGCGATCAGTTTTAACACACCTCCAACGAGCTATTAACTGTTATGACCATGGAGCCCCCATAGCAGCCAGCCCTGATTGCCCATCCGAAAGCCAAGACGAGCAATTGTGTAGCTTGTTGACATGCAACCCCTGGTCAGGCTTTATGTACAGATCAAGACCTGTATACTCCTCAAGTCAGTCCAAATCAGGATCGCCTGAAATGGGGTCAGCCTGAATTGAGGAACCTCATGATTTGGATTTTGATTGCATTCTAGAGACCCATCAAATAAAATGCCTGATAGATAGGTCTCCCCTCCCCCACCCCTCATCTCTCTCTCTCTCTCTCTCTCTCTCTCTCTCTCTCTCCCACTCTCCCCTCTACCCCACCCCCACTCCATCATATGTATATGTATTAAGTGACTAAATAGAGTCTATTTAAAGTGGGATCTAAGAAACCAAAAGTTAAAGCACAGGTTGTGGAGCCAAAGCGCTGAGATGTCAGCTCGATCATAAACTAGCTAGCGTGAGACTGGACAGTTGACGCTGGCTCTCTCTGCCATTCACACAGCCGTGCTTTTAGGAGTAAATGGAGATGATAACTACCTCACAGGCCTCTTGTGAATGAGACTTAAATGTTGCCTACAGCAGAGTCTCTTCACCCAGCAGGAGACAGGAGATCAAGACTAGTGGGATGGTGATTTCGGTGTGCTACTTACCCAGCTATCCAAACCGGGAGAAGGTTCTCCTTCTCCACCTGTCATGTGCTCTCAAGGCTTCACCAGACCCAGACGCACGCATGCGCAAAATCTAGTCTTAGCCCTGCCTTGAAAACTTCACGTAGCTACGGGGAATCTCATACTGGGAATGATATTTGTTTTTGTGTCGCTCTGTGACACGCTGCGTTTTTAAACAGGCTAGTGTCAATTGATTTAAGTATTTTGTTGAACAATTTTACTGTTTTGTGCCCAGAGGCTTTTTAAAGCACAGACTAATTTTTTTTTTAATCAAATAGATAAATGGATAGTTGTCGCAGTTGAAAATAACAACAGGTTAGGCAATGGGCTAAAAGCTTCAAGTTGCTATTTAACTAATTTACATGATAGCCTGGGGTTTTCCTAAAAAATTGGGAGAGAAGCTATGGGCACTTCAGTGCTGATGTCCTCAACTATCTTACATGCTGTCAGCCAAGCTCAAAACCAATGTCTGCAAAACCCAGTATTGCCAAGTTCTAAGTACGTTGGAATCTGCCCATCCTACTGATGGTGGGCAGGCTGCCCTTATCTAGCCCTGTTTATCTGATATCTAATTGTGTGTCTCCTGTCAAGAGCAGAGTATTGGATAGTAATTAAACAATAATCAGTTTAGATTATCCCTGCAAAATGAGGCATATGACTATTTGGTATCCCGCTGATCATCTTAATTATATGCAAAACAGCTTCTACATTACAATATAAATTACAAAGTTAAAGAACTTTATAAACCAGGATCATCCAGAGTGGAGAATTCTAGAAAGCAGCATCATTCATAGTGGAGGATTGCAACCTGATAGAGATCTTGAGCCGTGGTGTGTATACTACACCACTTGTGAAGAATTCTATGCAAATGTCTGTAACTATAAACGCAACCAAGCAGAGAGGATTCAGAAAACTTTTAAATGAGGCCACATTGAAATAAGAAATACGGTTTAACCTTACAAAAGTGTAATGGGATCTATTCTAGACTATAAAAACCTCTGGAAACTCCAAGTGTAATACATGACCTTGAAATAACTCTGACTTGAAAAAGACAATCTGTAAAATATATTTTTAACCAACGGAGGAAATTGATTTTAAAATAGGAGCTACCCAAGAATTGTTGTTAGTGGACCTGGATGGAAGTATAGTCAAGAGTGCTCATATTTGAACATCATAGTCAAGATGCCCACTGAAATATTTAAATATGAAGCATCACATGGATGTGATCACTAAGTTACTAAGAATTGTTAAATCAAGGTGGTTGATAAAAGAGTAAATGAATGAACCAGTCTGTCAGCTATTCCACATGTTTGAAGATGTTCCTGGCAAGGTTTCTTTGACACATGGGTCTTCCTGGGTGAACTTCATAAATTCAAAACAATTTGGGGAGCCAGAGCTTATATTTCGATTATACTACATAAACTCAGGATTGGAGGGAGGAAATGGGGGATGTCTTAAACCATCTCTGTGGCCTGTATAGGGTAACCTGGCCTCAGTGCCTACTCATGGCACTGTGAAATGGGCCACACTCCTGGTCCTGGTGTCAAAGCAAATACATGACCATTACTCTTTATATGAAGTATCTGATGAGCAAGCCAATGAGCGCACAGTATTTCATGTATGGAGTATCATCTAGCTCACTGTTTATAGATCAGGCCTCTACAAGTATCCCTCACCTCTGATAATCAAATGTCATGTTTCTATGACCTCCATAACACAGACTCCAGAGTCCTAGATCTCTGTTGCCACTGGGGTCATCTTCCTGTGTGTCTCATAAGATTGATTTCTAAGTCTGGGATGATAGAATTGATCAGTCCAATAATTAGAAAAGAAAATACATCTTAGTACCAAAAGCATGTTTAATCATATGGTGAAGAAGGGACGCTCATTGATTGATGAAAAGGAGAGCGGTTGGGATTTGTTCAGATTGACAAAGCCAGAATCATTTAGAGTTTGCCTGTTTTCTTCCAGTCACAATCTTCCGTTGATGTTGCAGTCACAAATATATGAGGTCATCCATGGTGTTATCATTTTTATTACGCCTCTCTCTGGGTATCATAACTGGAACACAGCATGAATATACATGAAGCTTTTCATAGTCAAGGGTCAAGGTGGACCTAAAACATAGAACCTGCATAGCTGACTGTGTTCTCAATTGCTTTTGTTTGGAGGGTTGATTCCTCTGGAAAACATTTCAGTCAGCCAGTTTTGATAAGGAGTCATCTGTTAGCAAAATGAATGACTACACTGTACAGCAGTAACACACATCCTCATCTCCACCCCTGCTCCTGAAAGACCTCTCAGAGAAAGCATTCCTTTAAGACCTAAATGGAAAAGCACACGTTGGCTCCATGCCATGCTCTCATCCTTTCTTTTATTATTTTGGATTTATTAAATTCCCACTGGATGACAAGCACTGTTCTAGATACCTAGGGAAAAAAATCAGATAACAGTTTAAAACTCAAGTTATCTACTTCATGGAAGCTACACTCTAGTTGAGAGTGAAGACAGCTTGATAATACACAAAGAACAGTGAACGAATGAACGATCAGGATGAAAGAGACCCACCTAAGACTGGCGATCCAGAAAGGCTCTCGAAGAAATCTTGTAATGGAGAGCAGAGTCAATGGAAATAAAAAAGACTAAACAGGGGCTTTCCACTAGAAGATCTAGCTGATGCAAAGGTCCTGGAGGGAAAATATGAGCCCATTGAGGTTGAAAGACAGAAAACATAAGGCAGAGAGAGTAAATGACTTGCAAACATAACCGGTGAGAGTCTAGTGACATGCAAACCTTCCTGATGACACTGGACTCATGTTCATTAGACAGTAGCATGCAGAGCAGTGTGACAGCATTTATACTCAGATAAGACCTCTCAAGTTCAGGGACTCTCCACATGGACACCAAATTCTGTCTGCTGCCAGGAAAGCACATTCTCTCTCACAGTGAACAGATGTTGCCCAAAACTCACATCCGTTCAGGTGTCTGACAAAGCATCAGATGGCTGTGTCATGGTCACCAGAATATTAGAGGAAGTATGAGAGGAAGTCCGGGTGATTACCCTCCACCTGAATCACAGTCAGAGGTGAAAACAGTGGTCACACCAGTCTTGTCCCCAGTCCATGCAAAGGACCTTCTGAACAGTCTGTGGCATCAATGACATTGGTAACTTGGGAGACTACCTCGACTGCTCATGGGAAGGACCATGACAGTGACATAAAAGGATGCTAAATTGGATGGGTAGAACTTGTGGTGGATCCTGTCCCCAAGCAAAACAACAACTACACTGCTGAGAATTCTAAAAGTGAAATGAATTATTTAAGCTCTCTGGAAACTGTCCTAGGGCATAGAACAAATGGAGAAGTCATCTTTCAATGCAATCCACCAAATTTCCTAAGAACGGTGAGTCCGTGGCTTTCTAGCCACATCCTACTTCTTTACACTCACTCTTCCTCCCTCCCTGTTATGAGCTACAGAAACTGAACCCAGAGACTGAGCAGAAGGAAGGGGCGTCTGGGGTTATAATTTCACCCTGGGAGAGGCACGGTGTTACCAAACATTGCTCACCCAGCCCCCACCACTACAAGAGCTCTATTCCAGGCCACTATGTCCTTAAGGCTGAGGCTCCCTTCTCTAGAATCCTGGCCCTGAATCACAGGGCAGGTTTCCCCCAGGGGAGGGACACCACAAGACACCAGAGTCTACCACTGCACATCCTTCGAGGGTCCATGCGCAAAGCTTGAATGTAAGCCCAGCTCAAGAAGAAATGCGGTAATTCTGTCCTGTGGTGAGGTGACCCTGAAGGGAAGAAGTCAACAGGCCCTGCCTGATGGGCTGCCTCTGTGGCAGAGAGTGGAGCACTCCATGCCTGGGGATATTATGGAAACAAAAGAGAGCTCAGCAGAGAGCAATTACGAAGAGCCTGGCAGCTCCAGCACACAAGCAGAAGAGCAGAGAAGCCAGAATTTGAACAGATAGAACTAAGGCTAGAGCATCCAGGAAAAGACCTCCTGGGATAAGGGTCCCCATGGGGTACAATCCCCACCCACACAGGAGCTTCAACATAGCCTCTAACCAAACACTGACTTGAACAATCTGCTATCAGAACCCAAGGGTGAGTCTTAGGAAGCTAAGACTAATACTACAGTCACACTCACCCAGGAAAACTGGAAAATCATGAACATGCCCAGAGTTGTTCTTGTGAGCGACTAGGGGACAACCTATAAACTAAGCCACTGGTCCTTGGGTGGCCACAGGCACAACTTCTGATGGGTAATTAGCTTGGATCTCGAACTTGAAGCCACCTCAGGTAGCCAGGCTCAGAAAGATAAAAACAAGAGGGAATTCTAAGAGTGACCATAAAGAAACTACACACTGTGAGAGAAACAGAAATGGCAGGTCTCACTCAATAAGTGAGGAAACAGAAAACGTCGAAGTACAGGGTGGCTGCCTCCAGTCCTGGAGGAGAGAAGAGGGGTTGCATGACTATTGTGACTGTCATTTCTGATCAGTGTCTGTCAAAATCCAGAGGCGAGACACTTAGTCCATCATGGTTTCTAATATCATTTCCGAAAGAGAGAAACACCAACAATACTGATTCTAGAAACAGGCAATCCACAAGGTGAGTCCGAAGTATCTTAAAGTGATAATGTGTAAGAAGTGAATGAAAAACAAACAAAAAACCTTGATATTGGTTAGTGGAACCAGCTGAAAGAGCGCCCAGTGGCTAAACTGTACCATCTGAACAACAAAATAAGCAAATACCCAGGAGCCTATGTTGATATAAAATGAATCTCTTGGTGGGAGAATGTTTTTAACTATGTAGATACTCTGTCCTTGGTAAGGAGACCATTAGTCCCATCCCTTAACTAAGGGCTTCTCATAATGACTGACTTATTGAGGTAGGGGGAGCCCAGGGGAATGATGGAAAACCTAGCAAGCTCTACCTCAGCCAAGTCATGGTCAAGAGTAATAAACTATGTTGCTGTTATCTGTCCTTTATATGATGTGATAAAGATGGCAGCCATCCTGGTGGTTTCCTCTAGCCCACTAGAATATCTCTGTCATGATGGGAAACATTAGGCAAATTCCAATACAGGACTATCTTACCAAGTCCAATAGAGAAGTACCTTATAAGATATTCCACCTAGTCTCTCTGGTCCTGAAACTGTTAATATCAAGAGAGATCTAAGAAACAGAGACAGCTCTTTCCGCCACACACCCCCTGCTACAATGCGCTGCTTCACCATAGGTTCAGAACAACAGAGTGAGCCAACCGTGGACCGAGACCACCACCACGAAGCAAAATAAAACTTTTGACTTTATAAGTTGATTATTAGGGTATTTGTTAGAGAACGGAAACCCTTAGGAGAATGACTGGAGTTCTGGGAGATCTAGAAACTGATGGCAAGACAGACACCATCATGAAACCTGAGTAAGGGCAGAGGACTCCACGCAGAAGGCACCCTGTTCCCTCACTGATCCCAGCTACTTCCCTACCAGTGTCCATCCGACCACATCTCACAGTATGACTCAGAAAGTAACTGTCAACTAAACAAAACCCCTTCTCAGAGTAACACATAATTTAACCCGCCAAGCTCTCCAGTCACATGTGTACAACGCAGCTGCTAATACTCAAACCACAGACATGCAAGGAAAAAGATCCCACCAGCCTTCACACACGAGACTATAATTTCTCTTCAGTCTCCCTTGTCACTGATCTTACATGATTTCAATATGTGGTTTATAAATAATTTTATGAATGCACTGCTCCTCGTTTTTGTTTTTACAAAGACGGTATTTTTTTATTAGCTTATTTCCTGAAACTGTTTGAGAATGCATGTGACCCATACCAATCTCCCTAGAAGGGAAGAAATACGCCATTCTTGTCTTTGCTTTTAGAGAATATACTATACAATTTTGTACCAGGAATTATTATCAGGCACCTGCTCTAGAAAACCTCAAATGGTTGAAAAGAAGATGATGAACTTTCAGGAGACATGGAGAGAGAGTGCCCCACTAACGACACTATGAATGAAAATGACCGTTGATTGTACACTTGGATTGTACAACAAGCAGTGTGCTAAATGCTTGGGTGGCTTATTTAAATCTACACTATGGTGTAGGGTTGTTGTTGTTGCCGTTTTTTAATTATTCGAATTGGGAAGTTGAGATTTAAGAAGTAACTTGTCTATGTCTGCATGATTTTTTTTCTTCAGGAGAAACTGAACACAAACCATCTAACTACTTAACAGCAAAACCAGGACCACACCTAGCTGCGCACGCTGAGCATGTTGGTGGGGGCAGTGGAGAATTAAGGGTTGCGTAAGAGAGATGAGGGAGGGGAAGGGATGCCGCACATGCTCACAGCCTAAGAGAGCAGTGGGAGGCAGGATTTCCAGACGCGGTCAATCAATAGTGCCATCTGACCAGGGAAGTGAGGTTTTTGTTTTTGCTTTTTAATCTTTCACCCTGGGTGCTCCTCTTGCCTCAGGCTACTGCTTCTCTGGGCAGGTGCAGGGATCATGGGAGCTAAGACAGGTGCAAGGAGAGGATCACAAAGGGCCTTCTGGTTACACTAAGAACTCTGGCATCGACTCTAAATAAGATTAAGTCCTTAGAGCGTGCTGAAAAAGAGAACTTCCACGATCCAACTGAAGCATTAACCTTTGACTGCAGGTTGATAATGGGGCTGAAGAGGGTGAGGGCAGATGCAGGGAGACCAGTTATGAAACCGTTGTGAAAATCCGGACAGGAACCTACAGGGGCTTGGAGCAGATGGCGGCAGGACAGGGAAGTCAACTCCAGTTATCCAGGGAATAGAGATGACATCATTGGCTATGGGACCGGAAAGGGAGGAGTCAAAGATGATGGAAGAAGCATCTATGCTAATGCCAAGTTGCCTAAGAGGCGATTGGAGCGGGGCAGTGGTGGCGCACGCCTTTAATCCCAGCACTTGGGAGGCAGAGCCAGGTGGGTCTCTGTGAGTTCGAGGCCAGCCTAGGCTACCAAATGAGTTCCCCAGGAAGAGATGGAGTTCAAGGAAGGCTGAACGAAATAAACTGAGTAATATGTGAAAGATAATTAACTAAAAGTAATGAGTGTAAATGATGCTTCTGTGTATGTGCAAAGGAAACTGGGTGCTCACTGGGGGACTTTGGGTCAAGGAAAGGTTACAAGAGCATGTGTGTCTGTGTGTTGGGACATGTAAAGATGTAAGGGGATTAAATACATTTATATGCTAAAAACAAGAAACACGTAGAAAAGGAGAATTGGCATAAGGAGAAGTGACTGAGGGAACTTCCTAAAGGGATGGAAACAGACAGGGCACAGTCCAAGCACTCTCAGAAGCGTGAGGTCTGAACAAAGGTGGGAGGGGTTGGATAGGTGGGTACCAAGATGAAACACTTCGAGCTGAACAGCTCAATTTCTCCCAATTAAAGCAAGTATTATAAGAAAAGTGGGAATTTGTGCCAAGTGAGAATAGTTTAAAGAGCTTAATATTTGGGAGGGATGGCAAATAGGACTAAGGACTACAATAAAAACCCAGGAAATGCTATAGATTGTAAATAAATTAGCTGGACCAATCCACATAGTTGGGTAATTGGTTTGGACAGCAGAAACCAGTTTATATTATTTCCATCCAATGACATGATGAGCCCCAGATTTATTTCTTAAGAATTGATAAGACATGATCTACTAGGACAAATATATTCTCCATACTTAAGAAGATGTGGTGCTGGCACTCATCCATTCATGTTATATAGTGCATAACCATATCAATGCCTGATGCTACAATCGGTTAAGGTCAACTCTGGATTTATTTCACTGAAGACTTTCAAATCCTTTGCTGGTGCACACTCTTTTTTGAGAAATATATCTATTTCAGTTTTCAGTCTTGTCCATTTCAGAATTCAATTTCTCTGGTAGTAACGGATATCACACGATTATTAAAATTTTTCATTTTGTCTTATTTTACATTTGGTAAAGGCCAATATACTGGGTCTTTGCTTGAAACATCAATTCCAAAATTAAACCATTTCACTCTTGCAACTTCTCCAGCTTACTTCCAAGATTTCTTCAAGTCTTTCTATTTAAGAAAGACATAATTAAATGTAGCAGAAAACTGCCGTATCATTGCAGTAGCTGCATAATTTATTTTTTTCCACAAGGCAAATGTGCTTAGCAACTTGCGCATTAAGACTTCTATTAAGATGGTATTAATATCATAAATATGCAGGAACAAAAACACTCTCAGAGTTCAAAATAATAACAGTAACCTTTCCCTCATATAAAACCTTTTATCAAAAGATCTCAATGCGCTTTCCCAACAGAAAGATCTCAATGCGCTTTCCCAACAAACGTATGCACCCTGTGCTCCACTTTTGCAAAGAATCAGCTAAAAACGCTGCCTTCGATCGGCTGATTCACTGGTTCAAAATGCTAGGAAGGGCTTTGCTGGAGCAAGTACCTGATATGACCATGATTTTAATTCTTAAAGTTTCATACAGCAGCGTCTCTAGTAAGTAAGAGACCCCCAACGACTATGTCTCTCTTTGCTTTCTGCTACAGCCACTGCAGACAAGAATGTGGGAGGTTGTGGCTTTGGCAAACTCCCATATATGTGACAGTGACCCATATCACTCACAGACACACAAATACACAGTGATGCAAACCTAGCTAGAAATGAGTCAGGGCCCTTGAGGTAAGAGTCCATGACTAACTGTCCCTCAGGAGCCCAAGGCAACTTGGGAACAGACTGGATGAGGTCAAACCTAGAACAAAGGCTAGGTGAGCAATGAGCACAGTGGAATGAAAAAGGAGATGCTTTGTAAGTTCTACCACACTTCGTGTATTTTATTCTTTAAAGAAGAATTTTAGTTCCCAGGGCCTCAAGGACTCATCCTGGTTGTTCCCAGGTGACTTTAGGGTGTCTGAATGGAAAGCTAAGCTTTGTCCTGGGCCATACATACAAACTCACTGTGGGATGGAGGGGGGCTTCCCTTTTCTGGGCCTTGTTTCCTCATTTCCAAAAATAAGGAAATTCTATTACCACATCAGGAAGACTCCTTCCTCCTCCGACACCCCATGGAACAATGACAGCCATTATGCTCAGCTCCCTGGGGAGGCATAACGTGTCTTTAAAAGGCATGGAAGGAATTTGTTCTCCAAAAGAGTTTCATATTCTCAAGGAACTCTGGCAAGCCCTCTGGTTTTCAGAACTCCTTCATCCTTCACTTGAAGAAAGCCAGCCCACATAGCGGGAGAGAAAAAAAAACCACTTTATCTGTTGGTTCCGCAAAAATCCATGAAGGACATCTCATCAACATGTGACCACTCAGGTATGGGATAACGCAAACAGGATGCTTCTCTCTCTGATAACCTCAAGCAGTCATTTATTTAATAAAAAAATAAAAAATTAAAAAAAGCTACAAAAATCCATAAATATGTCAGCCTCATTTTTCACCTAACAGAGAGATGAAAAAGAAAGATATTCTTTCTCATTTTGGGTCAGCCGAGCTAAATTAGAGGAGACTTTATAAACAACTACAGGTTTGTAAGATCTACCACACTTCGTGTATTTTATTCTTTAAAGAAGAATTTTAGTTATTCCAATTAGGGAGTGTGGAGATTGTCAAGTGAACTTTTTTTGTGTGTGTGCAATTTTTTTTGTTGTTGTTTTTGTTTTTGTTTTTGTGTTTTTTTGTGGAGCTCCTTGTGGAGCGGAGGATCGAACCCAGGGCCTTGCGCTTGCTAGGCAAGCACTCTACCACTGAGCTAAATCCCCAACCCCCAGATGTAGTTTTAATACATCATAATTTTCAAAACTCTGAGAATATCTGGAGTACTGATTTATTGCCCCTGAATCTCAAGGATTAACATGCTGGGCATTTGAAACACTGAGAAACTCACTTGGTCTTTGTTTTCACTGAGTGTTAAAATTCTAAACGGTATCGTTGTTGATGAGTGAACATACCTTGTTTCTTTAAAATAAATATAAAATTTAAAAATTAAAAAGGTAGTAATTACAAGACCAATTTGTGCCAGGGAATCAAGGAAAGGCCCTTGAGATGGCCCTGCAAAGTACTTGGGCCCAAATAGTGCCTCTCATCATCCACCAATATTTGCCTAGTCTGATGCTTCCTTGGTCACACCTCCCCCAACGCTGCCCCACACCCTACCCGCCCCACCCCCCATCCCATTCCAGCCCCCCTCATCCACCCTATCCGGCCCCAACCCCGAAGCCATGACTGCAGGATAAACCTCCTTTGAGCCTGGGCTCCTGCTTTGCTCTGCAGCTACTTGTGAAGTTCTTTGAAAGCCGGTAACAGAAACTGAAAGCCAGACAGAACTCCCCAGAAAGCTGAAGCCCTAAGAACTCTTAAGCTTCAGCGGAAGCAGGTGTCTGAACAAGGGGGTTTTTAGAGGAGACAATAGAGCAGCCATGGGGGGGGGGGGGGGGGGAGAGGAAGTTGGTTCTTTCTATTTCCGGAGAAAAGGAGAAACTGCTTAGTTCAACATTAAACCTCTTCAGAGCAGAACCAGATCCCCAGCCAGTGTTGACCGGTGAGCTAGCTTACTGTGTCTGGGATGTTTGTGCATGGGCACATCCCACTTTGTTTGCATGGTAACGAGCATCTAAACCAACATTTGGAAAACTAGCCAGATGAATGGACTATAATTGGTTTCACAGAGGAATGAATCCACTTCTCTAAGGCAACGTGATTTATTGCTGGGTGGTGGTGGCAGTACAAGTCTTTAATCCCTGCACTTGGGAGGCAGAAGCAGGTGGATCTCTGTGAGTTCAAGGCCAGCCTGATCTTCAGATCAAAGTTCCAGGATAGCCAGAGCTACACAGAGAAACCCTGTCTCAGAGAAAGAAAAAAAAAGTGATTTACAAGAATCTGTTGGGTTTTTTTCCCATAGAACTCTCTAGGACTACAGTTATAAAAACATGAGTACTCTGGAATCAGACATAAAAATTATGCAAAATATGCAGTATAGTGTTCAAAGGAATTGTACATTTTTATAGAAAATGGATTTATATTTTTAAAAAACTCACTATTTATGGATTAAGTTTTACTTAAAATCATATTATTTGCGATTGTTCTCATCCCACAGATGTTGACACATAAGCCATCTTGCTCTTTATAAATCAAGTCAACAACTATCCTATGACATTTATACGTCCCCAATTGCACAGGCTTGGTGAGAAGTGTGTAGAGGAAATACACATAATCACAGACAGCCCTGTGACAGGTACTTCAGCATCACTCAATATAACCCAGGCTTTTCTAAGTCACAGATGGTCTATCTTCATCTTCTAAGAAGCCACATGATCTGCAATAGAGATTTTTTTCCCCCTAAACAACTGTCTAAACGTACAGAGACTTTATAAATAACTCTAGGTTTGTACATTCTTCCATACTTCATATGTTTTATTGTTTAAACAAGAATTTTAGTTCTTCAAATTATGGAGTGTGGAAATTGTGAGCAGTACTTTTAAAGCATCATAATTTTCAAAACTCAGAGGATATCTTGGATCCTGGTATTCTGGGATCCACTCCCTAGAGTCACCCATAGAATAACCAACTGTCTGGGTCTGTCTGTAGTCCTAGAGAGTTCTATGGGGAAAACAAAACAAAAACAAAAAACAAAACAGATTCTTGTAAATCACTTTTTTTTTCTTCCTCTGAGACAGGACAGAGGGAACACTTGGAGGGAAACTTTTCAATGTTAAACTCAAGGTCTACAGCACTGGAGAAGTTGGTCACCATGGTGATCTGATGAGAAATGAGATCAGCCAATGGTGTCAGTGGAGTAAACTCACTGTCCTCATACTCTTTAACCTCCGGTCTTCCCCTTGGGTCTCATCTTCCTCTGGAGGCCAATTCTGTGGCACAGTCAGCGGAGAAGGAGACTGGGTTCCAGACAGATCCAGGTCTTCACTCCAGCTTTGCATGACTCACTGTTTTGTTTTGAACAACTGACTCTTGCAACCTGATGCTGAAAACATGTATGTGAAATATTTATCAGCTGACCTGACACGTATGTCACCCTTTATATGTCTAGAGTCCTACTGTCTCCAGGATGATGCCCGCGCTCTGATCCTAGAAGCGTTGATAAAGCGCTGCACTGTGGAACCAAGGGGTTAAACCACACTCCAATCACAGAGCTGTGTGCAAACTCATCCTCTGTCCTTCTGTCAGTAATAAAGCCAAGAGATAGGTGTAACCAGAGCCATGTCCTTGTTTGCCTATCTTCTTCAATCCTTTTCTTTTGCTATTCTGAAGCAGAGACTTTATCCTATTGTTCATATACTCAATTACACACACACACACACACACACACACACACACACACACACACAAAATTGTGTGTGGGGGAGGGGAAACCATATAAACATATACGCATAAACAGAAACCACACATACACAGAGAGAGATAGAAAGAGAGTGCATAAATACATAAACAGAAAAACCAGACACACACACACACACACACACACACACACACACACACACACACACACACATGTTATTATACTGTTGAGCTAAGAAAAGCCAATAAACATTCCCCTCCCCCTGCTTTGTTTCTTGACTATTAGGAAAAAAGAGAGGAATTATGTGACCCTAAAGAGGGGGCCAGCAGGGAGTCTGGGGGTGGAAACCCTGAGGAAGAAAAATCGCAGACAGAAGGTTGTTTCACTTCGGAGTTCCTGTCAAAAGCAAGTAAGAAGTCCCACAACTCCAACCATGTGTCTTGGTAACTTCCCTGGGGAGTGTCTCACCTCAGAGAACCCCTAGCCCTCAGTCCTCAGAATCTAGGGGAAGCTGAGCTAGGTAAATTCCAAACATGGAAAGCAGGGGGTGATGAAAGATCCAAAGCCACAGGCCTAGACAAACTTCCAAGTAGGCCTGCTTGACAGCCACAGACGCCTGCTGAGCCAATGGGGGGCTTTGCTGACTGAAGAGGACTGCTACCCAAGATGACTACTGGCTGTTTCCTTTGACTCTTGGCTTCCTGTGTTTAAAACGAAGGAATCTGAGGCTTTATGTGACCACTCTTGTCTGGGATTCATTCCTCAAGAGGTGTTTCTTGAATTTGTGAAGAGTGCCAGGAAACAGCGTGAGTCACGGCTTCTGAGCAGACAGTATTCGGCTTTAGAAATTCCCAGAGATATGACTTGTTTATGGGAAAGGAAGCAGCTATTCTAAGCTGCCCGAGGAAGAGGAAAGCACTGCTCATTTAAAAAACAAAAAACACCCCGGTGAAAGGTCATATAGGCAGCGAGACCCTGGTGTACACGCTGGGGTTGAACAATTCATTCGTCTGTGTTTTACAGGGTATCACTGAGTTTGGCATTTTTTAAATTGCAAGTTCCATGACCCTGAAATTTCACTCTGTCTCCAGTGCAAAGGTGGGTTTCGAAGGGCAGGCTCTGAGTAGGAACCAGGGCGGTGGGGGCTGAGAGCTGAGAGGTAGGTGACTGTAGGAACCCCCTTTGATAACTTTCTGACTTCTGATTTCAGAGCGGGCACTGATATTCATCCCCATATCCCATGCTGTCTCTTCCAATGTCTTGTCGTCCATAGTTTCAGCAACAAGCCTGTCAGCTGCCATGCCTTCAAGGATGGTTCAAAGTCACCAGCTTTGGAGGAGAATATGCCCAAAGAGAGAGAGTTAGGGAATTCCCTCTCCTACAACTGTTTCTGCACTGGCCAACTAGCTCCTGGATGCAGTTTGGCCCTCAGCTGTTAGAACGCATAAGATAATGGCATCACAAATTGACTCCTGAGGAGGAAACAATTCATAAAGTACCCACTGATCCAACAACATCAGCTTCCCCCGGTAGTCACAGGGTCCACAGCTGAAGGAATCGACACCGTTCCCTAGTCACAAAGGAAACATTTCACTGGATATTGAAAGATGCCCATTCAATAGGATAAAAGTGGAGATGGATTAAAATAAAGATTTACCTTAATGGATAGACATCCAAGAGTAATCAAACAAAACAGTCTTCATGTGCCATTATCGCTTTAGAGTCCCTGTCTGAAGCCATAAGTTGAGAAGCACAAGGGATAAATGTTGTGAACAAAAATACTAAAGTACTTGAGAATCACACAAGTATGCCTTTGAGAAAACTAAAAGTATGAACTAAAAATGTTCTTATTAATGGAGTGATAAAGTGGCTTGAAGTAAAAAAGCATATAAAAACAATAGTATTTGTGTATTATGGCAATGCCTGGGTAGATGATAAAATAAAATGAAATCAAGCACTAATGTCTGCTGCTAAATACAAAATACTAATGATTTAACAAGTACTAAGAAGCATAAAATACATACAAACCCAACCAGAAGTGTATTAAAGATTAAAACACTTGATGACAGAGATAATTCAAATTATTAGGATTGTTTTATTTTAATTACATGGGAGAATTCAACATAAAAGGTGGAAGATTACTCAGCTGATTAAAAAAATTCCCCAAATCTAACTCCTTGGAAGTCACTAAAATCAGCATCAACTAATACAGAGCCTGGTACTTCCCTTCTGACAAAAGTACAAACAATAAGCAGGAAGAGGTAGCCCAAACAATAATTTTAGGACTTATTCTTCTCAAATAGCAGAACCTATTCTAAAAACTGAAAGTGTGAGTTTGATGTCAATGTAAAGCATAAATAAAAGGAGACTAGTACATGCCTTAGAATGGGCTCTCTTAAAAAGCGTGTGTCACCTTCTAGAGAAGGTTTTATAGTTGGCAAAGCTTTCCACCTGCCCTACAGTGTGCACTGGAGAATCGTGCTCCGAAGCAGGCACTATCAACTCTGTTCTCTTGGACAAAGTAAAAGATCAAAGTTCAGTGACTTTGGCAATGTAATAAAACTAAAGAAACTCAAAGCTGGATCTAGATTTTTCTGACTTCCCAAACCAGACCTTTCCATTTTATTGTTCCCACAAACAACAGTGAATGAATTCCTTATTTAAAAAAAAAAAAATGCTGCTATTTTGGGAGGGATATAGACTTCCCTCTTACACTTAGGAGCCCCATTTACTTAAATAAACAAACAAAAAAATCCTGCAATTGTTTAAAGCATCAACACTTACTGACAATCAAATCACAGATACTCTGGAGAAGAGAGATTCCTGACACAGCTACAGGACACCAAGCTAATGCTGTGACTGGACCTCGAGCCCTCTCACTCGCCCATCAAGGAGCTGTGGTCATCCCTGCTCACTCCTCCCTACCCAGTCCTCCATCTACACCCAGATGAACTTCCCATCACCACTAAGACACAGCAGTCCTAAAGTGAACTGGGAGCTTTCTAGTGATGCCTCTCAAAAGAAAATGCAGTCAGTCCATTTCTGAGGAAGGAGAGGGCAATGGCAGAGCAAGTGAAGCAGGGTACTTATGCATATGAACAGAGTATAAAGGCAGGGACTAGACAGACAGCAAAAAGTCTGTGCTGTTTACATGGGACAACAGCTCAACAATAACACTGTAGAAGCTAGAAACACTGTAGAAGCTAGAAACACTGTAGAAGCTGGAAACTCTGTAGAAGCTGGAAACACTGTAGAAGCTGGAAACACTGTAGAAGCTGGAAACACTGTAGAAGCTGGAAACACTGTAGAAGCTAGAAACACTGTAGAAGCTGGAAACACTGTAGAAGCTGGAAACACTGTAGAAGCTGGAAACACTGTAGAAACTAGAAACACTGTAGAAACTAGAAACTCTGTAGAAGCTAGAAACACTGTAGAAGCTAGAAACTCTGTAGAAGCTAGAAACACTGTAGAAGCTGGAAATACTGTAGAAGCTAGAAACTCTGTAGAAGCTGGAAACACTGTAGAAGCTAGAAACACTGTAGAAGCTGGAAACACTGTAGAGCTAGAAAACTCCTGTAGACTGGAAACACTGTAGAAGCTAGAAACACTGTAGAAGCTGGAAACACTGTAGAAGCTAGAAACTCTGTAGAAGCTAGAAACACTGTAGAAGCTAGAAACACTGTAGAAGCTAGAAACACTGTAGAAGCTGGAAACACTGTAGAAGCTAGAAACACAGTAGAAACTAGAAACACTGTAGAAACTAGAAACGCTGTAGAAACTAGCAGTAAACATGGATGATTATCTTGAATGTGTTTGACTATGTGCCAATAAAACTTGACTTCGTGACCAGGCAGCAGACAGGACACACTTGGATGGCTCCTATGTTAGTAGAAAATTGTTTTCCCACGCAGTGATCCTAAATCCTCTAGAGAAGAAACCAGAGGTTGCTCAACTTAGCCACCAGCTGTGAAGCCAGTGGCAGGTGTTATCTTCCGTGGGCGGCAGATCTGAAATTCATAGTCTGGAGACTCCAAAGTTTGAAAGGATGAAGTCATCCTAGGGCATGGCCTCCTGGGACTCAGCGCTGGAATCTGGGTTTTTGTAAATCTGCAGGCAGAAGAGAAGACCTCTGGACAGGTTGAACCTTATGGAATAAACATTTGCCAGAGAGGCATTGGGTGGGAGCTTGTCACAAAGCAGGAAGTTGTAGATTTTTCCATTCACTCACAACACCCCTCTCCTCCCTCCCACCCACAGCCCTCCCCTCCCCCCCAATCCACAGAGGATCAGAGTTCTAGAGAAAAGCATATTGCAGTGGTGTGTGTGTGTGTGTGTGTGTGTGTGTGTGTGTCTGTGTCTGTGTCTGTGTGTGTCTGTGTGTGTCTTTGTGTCTGTGTCTGTGTGTCTGTGCTACAGGCAGGCTGGTGGCTGTTTATGAAGACCAGGAAATACTCAAAATTAAAAGTAACCTAGGGCACTCCCTTTGGAATGGAAATATCTTCCCTCCCCCACCCATGTCAGAATAAGACAGAAAAAAGCCTGCATAAAGTTCACTGGGTACTTCAGGGACACATGTCATCAAATGGCACGGTCATATTGTCACCTGGTACTGCATGATTTCAGCTGGCTTCACCTCCCCAATTTTCCCTTTGGGCAGGGAACTTTGTGGTCTTTACACTGAGCACCTCTCTGTTGACAGACCAGTACTATTACAGCAGTGCTTTGACAAGAGCCGGGATATATGACATTCAAGGGTGAAAGGGCTGTGACAAAGGGGGTGCAAATGAGCCTTTAAAGGAGCCCAACACCATCCAGCTACTTTTCATACAGTTGTCTGTGAAAAATCTTGACATATTGGTACATTGCTCTGAGTTATCTCTTCATATGTTGGCAGACAGTGGCCTAATATTATTTGATCTTGTAGAGTGTTATCTAGGACTATAAACTTATTTTATTTTAAGCTCAATGACATTTCATCAAGAGTTAACACAGCATGTGTAGATAAAACACACTTCAGGACAGCACTTGAGGCCCCTAGGAATTCCTTCCTTCATTTTTGTTGAAGAGTGAGCTGTCTGATTTTTCTCTGCTTTGGATAGTTTGCGGTTTCTGTTTTTGTTTTTATTTATTTATTTATTTATTTTTACCAAATTTGACTGCTTTAAGCTGTATTTTTTTATTCCATGCTTACATACGATATTTATTTTGATACAAGATCTACTTGTTATCAGTACTGATTGAAACTAATTCCCGTTTTATTTTCCCAAATTAACTACAGATCAAAAGGGAAGAATTATCTTTCCTGGTTATGCATAAATGGAGTGGGATGCAGAGGAGATAGAGACAGCTGTGAACGATTCCCTGGGGTGACTTCATCCTGCTGAACCCCCACTTTGGGCTTGAGGAACAACCCCAAACATGGCAAGATTTCTACTGAACCCTCAGGGGATTTTCTCAATTCCAGACTGAGTCCACACTGGTGCCTGGAATTTGATAATGTTTTCTGGAAACTTGGAAACTATTCCTAGTTTTAATTCAGCTATTGACATTCTGGTCTTTTCTGCTTAAAGCCACAACACTATTTATTCTCTAGTTGTATTATAACATTGCTTTGTTTTAAGTCTTTTTAGTTGATTACTGACCAATCAATAAGGTGGGCCGTACATATAATGTGATTCTCCTTGAGACAGCCAAATTCCACTGATAATATGTATATTATATATATATATATATATATATATATATATATATATATATATATATAGAGAGAGAGAGAGAGAGAGAGAGAGAGAGAGAGAGAGGAGAGAGAGAGAGAGAGTTTAGCCATTATGTAAATTTGTCCCACTTTAGCTCTATGAAAACTTTCCCATTCATAATTTGTGAAAGCATTTTTCTCAGTGCACAGGATAATGAGAAGAATGTTATAAAAACAAGAAAGCAATGTATTTTGTGACTGTCAACAAGCATTTACTAATAAAACAGTAAAAACACATGCCTCCAAGAAGACAGGCACTAGGCATCTTAGTGCTTGTGGATCACAAGGCTCACAACACATTCTCATGCTGACAAGAATTTATCCATTAAGTTACTGTCTTCATTAACAGTATTAACTTCAAAAAACAGTATGAACTCTTAAAAAAGCAGTATTAACTTTTGTACCAACTATAATTGGGCTCTCTTAAAAAAAAAAACCAACAACAACAAACTTTCATGGATGAATGCTCTGCAGAAAACATGGATAAATATTTCAGTGTGAAGAATTTTCAAGAAATAAACATAACCTATGTGTTTCCCATTAAGAAGAGGAAACAGAATTCTCCAGCACCCTAGAGGATAGCTCCTCAAGTTCCCCATCCTAGGCCCACCTTCCTCCAGAGCAAACCACAGTCCTAATCTCTAATGCTGCAAATTATCTTGTCTTCTTTTGATGACCTTTTACATATAGTATTATAGAACTACTCGCTATTCATCCAGATATATGTTTCTGAAGCTTACTTGGGCTACCATAAGCACGGTATGATTCCTGAAGAAGGCTGTCTTTCTATGTTGACTTGAGGAAAGGCTAGAAGAAGAGAGTGAGAAGTGACATCCCTGCCTTAGTTGTCATCCAAACCAAGACACCTTGACTGGAAAGGTGTGCTATTTGTAAGGATCAGGGACAAAAGGCATCAACAGTGACTGTTCCCAGTAAACTAGGAGGTATGGTTACCCAGGTGAGAAGTGAAAGGAGAAGACATTAGGCACACACTGGCAGCAAACATCCGCCCCCACTCCCAAGACTCTGAAACAAAACCTACTTCAGCTGCCAGGGATGTCTGAGGGACTGATTGAGATTGATTGAAGCTGAGGAGACATTTCCCAAGTAGTGTGGGCCACTGAGAACGCTCAGACCTGGTGAAGAGTCTTTACTGAGCTCCTGCGATGTGCAAGGCACTGCTGTGGCACACAGGTATCTCTGGTATTGTCCTTGCCCATAAGGAGTCTACAGACTGACTGTATCTGTGAGACAAGTTTGCAAATCGGTTAACTGTAGGGCAGCTGCCAAGAGAAACAGGTGAGGTTCTGTATGAGTACCAAATACACAAATAAAATGTTACATAGACCCAAGGAAGGAATGAAAGATTGTGTCCGTGGTGAGACTGAAAAAGCATGCCAGGGAAGATAACAGGTGGGGTGGTCTAGGGTCTGCGCTACTGGTTCTGATGGTGCTGAGCCCCAATTGCACATTGTAGTCACCGGGAAAGATTTCTGAGCTCCTCATACTGACTACCCCAAGATCAATTAAACCAGACTCTCAAGATGGAACTCAGACATAAATGCTTTCAAAGTCTCCCAGGTAACTGCAGTGAATACCCAACACTGAGAAACTCCAACCCAGAAGGAGGAGTAGGCGTGAGCAGGCAGGAAAGGTGGTGAGTGGGGACTATGGAAGGACAGCTGTGAATAAATCGATTCTGTCTTTGGTTAGAGGCTCACAGAGAAGAAGCGTCCATTGGGCATTAAATATGGAGGGGAAACAGCAGGGCAAAAATAATTTAACCCCCTTCAGGAAAAAAATTAATTAATTATGAAACCATTTGCTATAGCCAATAAAGGGGATGGATGGGGAAAGATGCACAGAACATCAAGGGAGCGCAGAGTGGCAATAAATCCATCATAAATTGCACATGCCATCTGATAATGTCTGGTCCTCACATTAGCATCCCATTAAGCTGCTATTAGTGATAACAAGAAACAGGGAAACCGGCTTCCTGGGTTAGCACTAGCTACCGGGAGAGAGTTAACAAGCTCCAATCCTTCACCAGCACCTTTAAGAACCTGAGGACCATTTGTAAAGGATGCTTAAAGGCCTAAAACCTTGACCTATCTCCCTCATGCTGTGGGAGTTTGAGGTGGGGGGGCCTGGAATTAATCACGGCAGGGACACGATTTGCAGATCAATACCAGCCAATTAGAAGGCTCCCTGCTGGAGAGTTCCCTTGGAATTCGAGATGACCTTTGCCCTTGACTTTTTGTTGGGGCAGATGTTTCACAGCTACTGATAAGGACTGCTTTGGGAGGGGGTGGGGTGTAGCTCACTTCACATCTCCCCAACCTGGGCCAGGACATCTTGAGGTTGAGTTTTTTAGCTCTTAAGTTTGAGCCACCTGCTGGTGGATGCTAAAGGAAGTCGGGACTGGAAATTATAGGAGTAATTAATTCACAGCCACTAGTCCTGTGAACTTGGGCCTGACCTTCAAGAAGCCGCTGACAACAAAAAGTTGGGACTAAGTCTTTGCAGTGACAACTTTATGGTGTGACTCTGCTTCTTCCCTGCTGTCTCTTCCACCCGCCCCAAGACAGGATTCTGCTGATGGAGAGTCATCTGATGAACACAGCCTATGATCTTGCTCTAACACCAAACTAGACCTTGAGTGTGGGCGCAGGACCCTGTAATCCCTTGATTTCCTCTGTGGACTGGTTACAGGATCCCTTCTCCCATCAAAAGATGCTTAAGTCTCTCCTGTAAGGAGGTATAGTATTTGTGTACGACCTGTAGGCATCCTTGGTATACCTTGAGCCTTCCCTAGATTGCTTATCATATCTAGTACAGTGGAATGCTATGTAAGTAGTTGTTATACTATATTGCTTAGGAAGAAATGACAAGTATAGAAAGTCTGTATATTTTCAGGACAGATGAGGTTTTTGCAAATATTTACCAGTGAGCAGTTGGTTGACTCTTTGGTTGCTGAATCCATAGCTACGGAGGGATGCAGTATTTTATAAATCAACTTTCTGACATCTTTACCACAGAAAGAACATATGCTGGGACACAGGAATTTAGAAGGGAAGGATCTTCAGTTAGAGAATTCTGGAAAGGATTACTAAGTCATTGTTTGGCTTTGCTGTGATTTCCTTCGCTGGCTTTGTTTTAAAGAAAGCATGTTCTTTACCAGTGTGGCTGGAGGAGGTCAGAGGACTTCCGGTCTTGGCCCCTTCGATTTGCTCCATCTTCTCATAGGATCCCAGTTGCAGCTTCTTAAGATACCAACTCCTCACACTCTTCTCAAGCCTGCCCTTTCTAAGTATCCTTCTGTCCCTCTGCCTGGAGAAGCATGGTTTTAAAATTAAAAAGTAAAATAAATAAACAAGGCTTTTGGGTTTTTTTTTTTTTTCTGCAAATCATTTAGTGATTCCTGTCCCTCAAATCTTATTATTGGCCACACCTGGTATAAATGACTACTTCCCTTAAAGAGAGAACAAACTTTTGGGAGGTGAGCCTCTGTGTTGTCAGTGGATGACAGGCAGACCACCGAAGGTTTTGCTTGGAAATGTCTGAAGGGAAATTTATAATAAGCAGGCATTACCTGAGGAGTCTTTAAATATTAAAATGCACCACTTGCTTTGAAATTGTGGGGGAGGGGCACTCTTTCTCTAGACCCTCCTCTCTTCTACTCTGCAATCCCTGAACACACATTCTGTGGCCCCCTTACCTTAGATGAACTCTGCCCATATTCTCTACTTTTATAGGATAGGACAATTGCTCATCATGCTATAGACTCAAAAAGTTTCAACTTTTGCTACTTTTGAAGGCTTGCCAGAAATGTTAGCATGAGAGAAAAATTCAGAAGAGTCCTGACTGAGAAGAGATAATGGAGGTCTTACAGTACGCAAGAAAATGGACCACAAAGGTGGCAAAATTCTAAAACAATGATATCTAGTAAAGATTGTCAGCTTTCATTTTTTCCTTCCTTTATCCATCAACTCATCCATCCATCAACCCACCCATCCATCCATCCATCCATCCTTCCATCCATCCTTCCATCCACCCATCCACCCACCCACCCATCCATTTATTATCTATCTATCTATCTATCTATCTACCTATCTATCTATCTATCTATCTATCTCTTTGTAGATGCAATATGTTTTAAAATAAAATGTTGAAGGAAAAATAAGTTCCAAGGACCAAGCTGCTGCCATTTATAAGGCCTTCTGAGATTTGACATTTAAGTGAGGTGGGGGGGATCAGGGATCTTGGGTGAGATAGAGGCTTTTTGTCTCAAATGGCTAACATTCTAGATAATCCACTGCCACCAAAGCTGCCCCAGGCCAGTGGATTCCAAGTTCTTTGTCTCATGAACTTGGGTGGATTTTTCTTATTGTTTAGTTTTTATTCACAATCACAAATATAACTCTGTAATCCAGCCAGACTTGGAGGGGAATAAGGAAAACATGAGACCCAAAGAACCGCAGTGAACAGTGTGAATATCACAGGATCCTGTGAGCAGATGGGGTGGAAGGTGCTCTCCTGAGCTGCAGAAGGAATGGTCAGCTGGTTAAGGAAGTACAGGTTGAAAGCATGAGAGCTGTCTGTAGTTAGCACTGTCTAGTTGGTGTTGCCGGTCCTGAAAGCTCACCATGCTGTCCACAATGCTTACGCCACCTTTCCCCTTCCAGAAGATGACAGGCTTGCCATCCAATCTCTCAGTCTTGGCAATGAGATGAGAACCTGGGAACCATTGTGTTTAGTCCAACATTTGCTGTGGACAAGAAAGCAAGACCTGTATACTTCGGGATGAAGTGTTCCTCCTCAGATTTCTCCCTATAGACGGACTTGCTGCCAATGCCAACATGGCCTGTGACGTCACCACCCTGGCCCGTGAATACCAGAACAACTCTGTGACAGCAGCAACCCTTAGGACCAAATCCTTTCTCTCTAGTGCTCCAAACACCAAAGTTCCCTGGTATCTTTGGAACTAGGTCTGCAAACATCTCCAAAGAGACACACCAACCAAGGGCTTGGCATCAGCCTAAAAGTGAAAGAACACCATGGGGTTGACCATGGCTGCAGAAAGCACCTACAGGGAACAGAGGCAGCTGCGAAGATGAAGGGTGAGTTTATTACAGATGATACTTTAAAAGAAAGGAAGCAAGCGGAGCTCCTGTATGATAGGAAGGATCCCAAGAGAGGGTTATCATTGAGGGTCCCTGTCTAGGGCTTAATAAGGCTTTACAGAGTTGAGTCGTGGAGGGTGAGCTACTCAGTCTGGCTGGCCAAGAATGAGATGTCTGTGTTCCTCTCTGTCTCATGGATGGACTGGAGTTTTAGGCCCACCTTCCAGGGTCACACGATGTGTGAAGTATCTGACCATGCATAGCTTCAATGAGCCATACTCATTAGGTTGCTATGTAGTAGGAGAAGAAAGATGACAAGAAACCAGGACTCCCACCCTAAATGCCCCTAAACATTCCTGGCATTTCCAACCTCCTGCCAGTAGTTCTACCAGGACGGAAGTGCTGAGAGGATCCAGGACATTTCTGGCTCTGAGCCAAGCAGACCTGGTTGTCAAGGACAAGGAACACAGCCACTCATTTTTGAGGTCCCTGCTGTAAACTACCTGGCCAGCTTTTTTTTCTCCTGTTCTGAGTTGGGAGGTGATGCCCTGAAGCACGGTCAGTCGGCAGTAGCTTGAACTCTCACGTCTAAGCCTTAGCCTTCCCTTTGAGTCAGAGTGTCAGCTTTGGTTTCGTGCCCAGCGATAAATGCTAAGCTGTGCATACTCTCTGTAAGGACGTTTGTGTGGGGGTTTCAACAAAAAGAAGAGACACATGCACTAGAGATTTCATTTTCATGTAAAGTGTGAGTTCACAGAGATTGACATTAACAAGCTTCTGATTTTCCAATTGAAAATGGGTGCTTCCCAAACAGATACAACCACACCACTACCGATAAACACGCACACATGGTATGCTTCTCACAGGCTCAGCACTCAATCTGTTTCTTTTGATGATCTATCGATTAGGACATGCAAAAAACAAGAGAGAAATGTCAAACTGACCCTGATACTGACATAGACTTCAACAGGTACCTACAGATTTGGAAGTTCTTTACAAAAATCTAGACATCCTGTAGTAAGAAACAGCCCCTCAATAGAAAGTAACACTATGTCTAAGGGACCAACTTCTGCCTAAAGAGAGTTGAGAGAGAGAGAGCTCTTCTTCCATGACAACAAATCGGTGCTTAAATGACCTCAGCAAAAGACAAACAGCTCTCACAGTTAACTGAACCAAAGCTGACATATTTTCAGGAGGAAGGCAAGCCTCTATATACAGTGGGACCTTGGAAACAGTCCTATCAGTTGTAGTAACCACAACAGAGGTCATCAGCAAGAGGAAAAGCACAAAGAAAAGGGATTTCAGCTTCGTTTTGTCTAAGGAAATTTACACTAAATTTATATTTTAGGTTTCTTGATTCAATTATACCTAATTTTATGTATAGACAGAGAAAGGAGAGAGAAGAGAGAGAGAAAGAGAGAGAGAGAGAGAGAGAGAGAGAGAGAATCTGTGTCATGCTTCTGAAAGCAGATTATTATTCTTGTTTACCACTGTAAAGGAGAAAAGCTATTTTCTCTACTTACTGTGGGGCCATGGTCAATGTTTCTATAACAAAAACATAGTGAATGTATTTAGCACCCATATAAAAATCTAGGCAATGGCCACATGTACTTGTAGCCCCAGGGAGGTGGGAGGAAGAGAGACAGGAGGAAAGCTGGCGTTTTCTGGCCAGCTCCACGTTCAGTGAGAGACCTTGTTTCAAGGAAGTAAGGTAGACAGAGATAGAGAAAGACACCCAATGTCCTCCTTTCAATTCTGCATACACATATAAGTGCACAAACTTACAGACATTTTGTAAAGCACGAGCATGCACACACACACACACACACACACACACACATGCATGAAAAATAAAGTAAATGTTCTAATTGAAAAATAAATGATACTTTTTTTTTTTACATAACAGGGCAACCTCAGAAGACTCCGACTCGAGGCAAACTGTGCTTAATGCTAACTCTGATGAAGGAAGCAGAGAGCTGTGGAGAAACGTGATAGGAGACAGAGGGTGGCAGATGGTAGTAGACTCAGAGCAGGCCAAGCGAGGCTTGTGTATTCAGAGTCTTCTTGGTCTTTGTGTCTAGCATTTCTTCTCACCAGCTATGAGCCAGGAACCCTGTGGAACAAGGGTCATGTGACCAATTTCAAGCAAATAAGGTTATCTAATAGCCAATTTCTTAAGAGAACATTATGAAGTATTAGAAAGAACAAAGTATATAAGATGGTGACGTGCATGCTTTTAGCACAGTAAGAAACGAATAACCTGGCATGCTTATCCCACAGGCTCCATGCAGACTCCCGGTCTGATGGCCAGAATAATATTACAAGCAACTTTCTGAAGGCTTGGCTTACTAAGTGCAAGGCATGATTTGCACCTATTATGTGTCTCCTGAATCCTAAACGAGAGGCTTCAAGACCCCCAAAAGTTAAGCAGCATGCTCAAGGTCATGTGGTTCATAGTAGTCAAGCTGACGTTTAACCCCAGGCCATCCAACATCAGACCCCATACTCACCATCGTCACAGAGAACACTGTGACATTTGACTCAGTGACCCCTAAGACAGGCACAACCCTGGGCACAAACTGAAGATGTTCGTATAGAAGTCACCTGTAACTTGACACAAATTCTCCATTGGCCTTCTAGGGGGTCAACTCTAAGACAGGAACTACCTAGGACTATCATGTGACCAGAATATGCCTGGACCCTGCTTTTCTGTTTGTTTGTTTGTTTGTTTGTTTGTTTGTCTGTCTTTCAAGACAGGGTATCTCTGTGTAGCTTTGTACTTGTCTGGATCTTGCTCTGTAGACCAGGCTGGCGTCGAACTCACAAAGATCCGCCTGGCTCTGCCTCCCAAGTGCTGGGATTAAATGCATGTGCCACCGCCTGGCTAGCTGTTCAGAATTCTAATGTTCCAGTTCTGAGAGAGCTACAGCCCTTCATCCCCAATCCTTCCTGTCAGTCATCCCTTCATCCCCAATCCTTCCTGTCATCCCATTGCCAGCTTGTCTGGGAGCGAATGACTTCCCTAACACAGGGAAAAGCCTACAGATAGGGGGACAGATGAGCCCGGAGAATGAACAGGAAGCTTTCCTCTTCCACAGATTGGAAATCAGGGTTCAAGATGTGGAGTGACTTGTGAGGTTTATGCATAATGAAGTAATATGTACAAAGTGCTAGACACAGGGCTTGGGTCACAGATACCTTCTATCATATGGTCTTTAACACCTTCTTCTATGAACAAAGTGTAGATGTGCATCCTTTACTTGTTCTGGATTAGGACCGGCAAATAGCTCATTCAGTAAAGTGCTCGCCATGCAGGGCATGAGGACCCGAGTTCCATCATCAGTACCCGCATGAAAAGCCGTGAACCTAGGAACTGGAAACAGAAGACTTCCGGGGCTCTCTGGCCAGAAATCTAGCTTAGCTGGTGAGCTCCAGGACCTACTGAGAGACTCTGTCTCTAAAAACAGCTAAGTGGACAGCTCTCAAAGAAAGACAACTGAATTTGATCTCTGTCTTATACAAAAGCCACATGTACCTGCGTGCATGCATGCATGCACGCACACACACACACACACACACACACACTCCAAAATCTCTTGGTTATATTCAAGGACTGGGAAAGAAGAAAGTTACCATTAATGTAGTCGGAGAGAGTAGCAGCTAGCTGGAGCCCTGGGGACCCACATATTCTAGATAAAACCCCCATTCTTTATTCTCTAAAAGAGGCTGCACCTCCAAAAATAAATCATTCTTTGGACAACTTCATTAGAACCCATGACTTGTGCCATTGATATCCACCGACACTCTACACTAACCAAAAAACCTACAAGTCAGTGTTTCATAAAAACTTAAATTTTAACCTATGATTCAGGCATCAAGTTACCTCTAGCTACACATTCCCACTCATTGAAAATATCTTTAGTTTGGCATTATTAGCACAAAAGAGCTATTTTTTTTTTAAAGAAAAAACATTTCAAGCTGATACATCATTTTCAATATACCCTCTGTGTAAATTTCCTATTTTTCAGAGGTTATTTGGATTATTTTAATCTGTGTTTTTAAAACTAAGATGATTCTTCCACACCTTCAAATTTCTTTCTCTTGCTTTGATGGTGTTATTTTTTTTTTCCTATCTCTTTCTTACCTTTAGCTCTGTTCAAAAGCAAATTGTTAAGTCCTAAGTCCTAGAAATAGAATTTGGAACAACTTCCGGGTACTGCACAGACCTAGCTAGTTCCTCGGCTTATTCTTTGTTCTACTTTTTATCATACAGTTTTAAAGATAGCAATAAACTAACCACTGACTGTTAGCATCTTTAAATACAACAACTAGCAAGAGAAAGTTCTAGGCAAAAAGCAAGATGGGAAAAAGGAAGTAAGATTGTAAAGATTAGGAAGGTCCTACTATAGATTATGGGGAAGGGGCATGTGTGGGTGTGTGGGTGTGAGTGTGTGCAGGTGTATGTGAGTGTATGCAAGTGTGTGCATGTGTGTCTGCATGTGTGTCTGCATGTGTGTGTGTGTGTGTGTGTGTGTGCTTTCATGTGTGCGCATGTACGTGGGGAGTGTTATTTAGTCAAAAAAATGAGAAAGGAGGTAGTTTCTTCTGAAGTCTTTTCATAAGGCAAAGATTTGTAAAATAAAGGAAAAGGTTGCTCTCAAGATTCATGGGTCCTCTGACCCTGTCCTCACAGAAAGCTCAAACTGGGAGACTCCCCGCATCCTGTACTGTCATCTGGCCTTTCTATGAGGAACTAAGAGGAGTTCTCCATTTCTCTTCATTTACCTCTTCCTTTTCTTCTTTCTCTGTCTCCTTTGCTTTTAAATTCTCTTTGGCATACAGGGTCTTCCTTGCTTCGCTGAATTATTTCTTCTCCTGATACAAATTGACGCCTTTGATCAAATATGATTCCTGCACAAAAGCTCCTTTTGTGGCAGAGACTGAGTGTGTGGTACCAAAGCCTGCAATAGTGCCACTAAAGGTGTTTCATCCTGCAACAAACATAGGAGCCGTGGCAAAGCCACACAGGGGATGATTTTAACTGCTACACATACTTGAGGTAAAGAGAAATTACATATAGGAGAAGTGTGGTGATATTTTATTTGTGCAACCCAATAAAGCTTATCAGAGGACAAAGCCAGCCACTATATTAAACATAGAGGTCAGGCAATGGTAGCACACGCCTTTAATCCTGGCATTCATGAGGCAGAGATTCATCCAGATCTCTGTGAGTTCAAGGCCACACTGGGAATGGAGCCAGGCTTGGTGGCACATGCCTAAAATTCCAACACTAGTTAACCATGGAGATCTGGAGGTCTGTACAGACAAACAGGAAGTGACAGAGCTGAGCAGGAAGAGGAAGAGGTGTAGCTGGATAGAGAAAGGAATGGCAGGGCACAGAAAGACATATAAGGCATGAGTATACAGGAAGTAGCTCTCTTTTTGGCTGAGGATTTCCTAGAAGTAAAAACGTGGCTGGCTTCTTTCTGCTTCTCTGATCTCTCAGCTTTCACCCCAATATCTGGCTCCAGGTTTTTTATTAATAAGACCAGTTAGCAATTCACCTTACAGAGAAGTAATGTGTTGACTTAAGTTCCATATTAAATATAAAGGACTAACGTCAAATCTTTTCCTGCAACAGAATTTGATGGAGGGAAGCACAAAGATGGAAAGAGGTATGGAACCCTTGAAGAAAGAATGCCCTGAACATAGAGGAGAAAATTATGCAGCAAACTAAAGCTAGTGCTGAAGGCCAACTGGATGTGGATCTCCACTTTGCCTTGAACTTAATCTACCCTTCAATTCAGGGATATACAAACACATCCAACTATACTCGTTCAAATCAGCGATAAAATGCACACCTACCTCAGAAAGAGTTGGGCAGCTACAGAGCATCACAGAATGCCAGCCAGTGTGGTCTGACCAGCCTCCACTGCTCCACTCTGGGTGGTTATCTGAATGTGTCAGCTGAGCAGTAAGATCTACAGAAGCTACCTCCACAGACCATGTGATGGAATGAATGGATGGTAGAGTTTCCCTCACTGTTGACACAGAAAAATTCACAAACCGGTCACTCAAAAAAGCATTCTGTCTCTCTTGCTATCTTGTGCCTCTCTGTGTCTCTCTCATGCACATACGGGTGTTCCCTTCTCCATTTGAATTATACTAGATTTAGTTTCCATACTAAATGAGTTGCCCCAATACCCTTCCCATGAGTCTGCATTCTTCATTCTTAAAAACAAAAACAAAATGCAAAACAAAACAACAAACAATCAAACAACAACAACAACAAAACAAGCTTAAAGAGCTGATGGGCACCTTCCTCCCAGACTCTCCACCCTTGAATGCCTCTCTGGCTCCAAAGAGGAGCAACACTTGGTCTGGCCCTGCCTCACACATGAAGAAACTACCCAATCTCCATCAGCAAAGCTGTCCTGATTGCTATTCAGTTGGCTCTTTCTGGTGATAATGCTTTTAAAGGTGACCAGAGACCCTTTAGGAAATTTCAAATGTGCCTGGGTACAACTTAACAGAATGTATCGTATAGAACTACACATAACAAAGCTATTTCTGTGGACTAGTCTACTTACTTTAGAAGCCCCTGGATGCCTCCGAAATAACTGTCTCCTTATCCCTATTACTCCTCCCCCAGAGAGCTGTCCCTAATAAACTTTGCTATGTCTCTTCTCCTGGCTAGCTTTAATGTGAGCCAGGGGAAAGATCGCAGGAAAGCACACGTTCTTTTCTGCCTGGGCTTGCAAAATTGCCTTTTGCGGAGGATGTATCTGTTAGCAATGATTGAGACAATCTGTGCCGCAGAAGATGACTTGTTGAGGGACGACTCTGAAAAGACCCTCTTCCAAGAAATGTTTAACTTCTTAGTGCCTCTTAATGACAGCCAGATCCTGGATTAAAAGTCCTGAGAAGAAAAGACGATGCCTTTTCATTTGGGGTGGTCATATCCAAGTGACGATGGCATCTTAAAATGAGATGTCCTGGAGAGCTGCTTGTACCTGATAACTGTATATATTGTCCGAAAGAATACTTTGGGCTCAAGTACCACTTCCAAATTTGAATATCTCAATTGATTCATGGTGAGAGAGTTGAATAAATAGGTTCTTTAAGGGAAACAGAATTCCTTGGTGTATCATACTTGGCCAAGACCTCAGACCTAAATCCAAACTCCCAGGAGGCTGAGAACACCAGAAAATCCTTCAGTAGTCTGTAAGCCTTTTTGCCTCCCTTTAAAAAGGAAATCAACACAGTTTCTGGTCTAAGTTTTAGAGCCCCTGTGCACACATCAGGCCCAAGGTGTCCAGGACAAAGCTAGGGTTATCATTGAACAGTCCTGTTCCCCTTGCAGCTCATTTGCCAACGCACTAGCTGACTGAGTAGGGCCACCCTACCCAAGCAGGGGTCAGCTACACTGAGGAGTAGTTGGTTGTAAGTCAGGGGAAATGAGAGTAAAATAAAAACTGAAATAAAATGCAAAATGCATGTACTTAATAAAACCTAAAATTGCAAATATGTTTTGAGCTGGCAGCAAAAGATTGGATCATTGCCTCATCTAAGAAGTCCAAATGTATTCTTTGTGTTTTTCTCCTTCATTAGGGTCACTTTGGTGGGTATTTGAGGAAATCCATGTTAATGTAGCATTTTAACAGAGTGCATTTACTGTGGGGGAGGGGGGAATCTCTTAACAAGAAATAAAAATGAAGGAAAAAAGCAAAAAAAGAAAGTGAAGAAGTGTTTATGGGACTCCAGATACTTAAAGCATCAGGCCTCCATATACCTCATTTTAGATCAAAGGAGAATCTGCCACCTAGATGGATATAACATCAGCTCACTCCAGGAGGCCA
Organism: Onychomys torridus; assembly: GCF_903995425.1. NCBI lineage: Eukaryota > Metazoa > Chordata > Mammalia > Rodentia > Cricetidae > Onychomys > Onychomys torridus. Next base: position 49,057,433 of record NC_050465.1, read on the forward strand.
GGCTAAGCCAGGCAATGAGTAGAAGTAGAGAGACAAGAAGAGCCCTGCTGGGATCCTATGTACCCTTGCCCACAGCCAACCATTCACCCCACTGACGTGAAAGAAACATCTGCATTTGTGCCCAGCTTCTCTACAACGGCAGATACCTTAGCTTGCCTTATGAAGGATACTTGAGACCTGCCAGACTCAAGTCAGCTTAGGTTTGTTCTCTTAAACAATATTGCTAGGGATTATTTTGGTCTTGCTGGGAACATGTTGGAAGAGAAAGGTGGAGAAGAGGTCTTTGAAGAAACTGCACAGAAACTGGAATGCTGAGTAACTTGAAAATGGATGACCGGATTGGTCATGTCTCATTCTTTCTTTGTGACTCTTTGGGTCTAATTTCTCAGATCTGCCATTCTATGCTCTCTGTCTCTCTCATCCTCTCTCTCGCTCTCTCCATTTCTCTTTGTTCCTGTCTACTCCCCATATTTCCTCTCTATATCTTCCTCTTCTACCTATTTCCTCTGATCTGATCTGGACATTTTTATCATTTACTAACAATCCCAAGGCTATAAGCATCACAACACATAATTAAAATATGTAAGCACATGACAGGCTTCCTGTATCACTTGGAGTTCTGTTGCATACATATTCATATGCCCACTAGTTAATGTGAAGTACTTCTGCCTAGCGTGTGAGATATCCAGCATTTAGGCTTCTCCAGGGGCTATCGGCTGCCTCCATGGTACACTTAGTTTGCTTTTTGTTACAAAGCAATGCTGCAGAAGCAGACCTTCCATGTACTTTGCTTTCTGAATCTCCACCAACACTCAAGGCTTTGCTAATTAGCATGGAATCTTAGATATATTAAAATAATCTTACTAAATTAATTCATAGCTTTTAATTGACATTTCATAGATTTCTCACACTTTGCACCACTCCTCAAATATCTCATTTTACAATAGTGGAGTCCAAGGTTCAAAAGCTTTAAACACAGGCTTTGTTGGTAAATTGTGTTCATGATGTATAGATTCGCTACCATTCTGAAGATGCCCACATCTTCCTTGACTGGGGTAGCAGGAGCTGCCTAGGCCTATATTATGGTTCTGTAAGCTCATGCCTAGAACTTGATCTCAGAATGGTCCAGACCCAGCCATGATGAAGCAGGAGGATCTGAGGTTGCCTGACCTGAAGTAGGACAGACTGCAGACTCTGTAAAATCTCTACATCTTCTCCAGGGGAACTTTTTGTGTAAGCAAACATGGACACAGGCAAGAGGCCTGGGATATCATGCTTGCAAAGCAGATTTTCTGAGCTCTTTTGTACCTGTGTATAGGTATATAACTTTTTAATGAATGTTTCCATGGGAGGAGGAGTGTGGCCTGAGATCCATCTTCATTTCTGCCTGGTAGCAAGGTTGTGAGGATGTAGCTTACCCTCACACATCTCATACTTCTTCAGTGGTTCCCTACAGTTACTGAAGCAGACTCAAGAACTTCGCATTTAAAAATGGGTCTAGGCTGGATCATAATAACAATATAGAAAACAAGCAGGGGTGGAATCGCTTCTTATTTCAGCTACCTGCAAAGGATCTCAGAAGAGAAACCGCACCTAGAGCTGGTGAACTGGCACAGCCGTTCACCAAGAGGCTGAAATGGAAACCCACAGTCCCCACCACCACCTCTACATACCTGCCCAGCTCCAGGAAAGTCAGCTGACCCTTTGAGCCTCAACTGTTGAATCTGTGAAGCAGAAATGATTGCCACTTACACCCAAGTGTGTGCTTTGCTGTTGTTTTTAGCCTTGGATGTTATTATTGAAATAAATTGAACCTTTGTTAGGTGAGGTTATTGGAAACTGTTTGCAGGGAGATAAGTGTTTTACCGAGATGTAATTTATGTACTAAATAGTTTTCTCAACCTTGTTGGCAAACACCTGACAGAGAATCTTCAGGGAGGGAGATTTTACTTAGGCTCTGGTTTTCAGAGGACTGCTGACTGTCCGGGTGTGGCAGAGTTCATGAGGGTGGGAGCATATGATCACATGGTAGACAAGGAACAGGATGCTCAGGCCAGAACCTGAGCCCTCAAAGCGCTGACCACAGTGAACTATTTCTACCCCTTAGGTCCATTTCTCCCTAAAGGTCCTTTAACTCCCCACCAAGAGGCATCACCAGCTGAGAACCAAACTCCTGAGGCAGGGAGACACTTAACATCCAAATCAGTTCACATGCCACACAGTTCTGCAATTTAAAGAACACAATGGCTTTTAGTGTATCCATAGAGTTATGTATCTTCACGATAAGCAATGAGGACACTGTCTTCACTTAGAAACCCCTTTTACTTACCTCATTTCCAAGACTCCTACTTTTTTCTCAGCATTGGGCAACCCCCAATTTACTTTTTGTCTCTTCCTTATGCTTATTCTGGAGTCATGCAATATGTGGACACTTGTGACTGATTTCTTTTATTTAGCATAGTATTTTCAAAATGCATCCATGTTATAGCATGTGTCGGTTCTACATTCTTTGCTATAGGCAAAGGGATACGTTGTATTTCATTTATCCATCCATTAGCTGATAGACCCTTGGTTGATTTTTATCATTTAACTACTGTGGATAACGATACTATGAACATTTTATGTATAATTTTGGTGTGAGCATATGTTTTCATTTCCCTTAACCATATGCCCAGAGGTAGATGCTGGGTTGCATGGTTTCTTTCTTTAAGTAGCAACCAGACTGCTTTCCAAATTGTAGTCCCATCTCACATTCCCATCAGCAGTGTCTGGGGGACATGTATTAGTGAAATTATTAAGGCCACTCCACGTAGTTAGAAGGGAGGTTTATTTTGTGGGGTAACTTACAAGTGAATGGATAGTTTACAGGGTCTGAGAAAAGCATGGCACAGTCTGGCGTTGTTCTCTGGACCACAGGGTCCAGGAACTAAGAGAGCCAGCACATCTGGAACCCGGGGCTTCAGCGTCCTCTCTCAGGCCCGCCTTGTAGATGTGACTGTTAGTTATTATGGCGCTCTTACCTCACGAGGAACGCGTCCCGAACACGACAAGACCACAGAAGAGTTTTTATTAAAGAGGACAGAAATGTGACAGGCCTGTGTGAAACACACGTGGGTGAGGAGATAAGGGGGGCTCATGCAAGATGGCACCGGCTTTATAAAGGTCGTATAGGAACTCGTGTGGGTACTCCACGCATGCGCGTAGATTATATGGCTGCGCGCACACGCTTTACTCAACCACGTAAAGCCACAGAGTCCTGGTCCCGCAAGATGTCTGACCCAGAGATGGCTATTTTGAACCGGAAATAGTTAGGCGGTTCGCCGGGCAAGCCCAACCATGTGGACATGTAATTTTCTATCAGTGAACATTACCAAAGCCTCAATGGGGGTTGGAGCTTCCTGGTCAAAGCTAAAATGGCTACCCACTACAACAGACATGTCTCCACATCCTTGCCAAAGCTTGTTCTATTGGGTCTTTGTTATCATGGGTGTGAAGTGGTTTCCATTTGCATTGTCCTAATGGTTGGTGGTGTTAAGTATCTTTTCTTGTGTCTGCTGGACTATTAGCATCTATTTTGGAGAGTTTCTTAGTGTAATTTTGCTTGCTTTTAAATCTGATTGTCTATTATCACATGATAAGGGTTCCTTATATAGAAGTTCCATATCAGATATGGGGATTTGGGGAATTTGTGTATATGTTACAAGATGAGGTTCTGATTTCTTCCTTTGCATGAAGCAGTCCTGTTTTTTGAAAAGATTATTCTTCCTCCATTTAATGATCTTAATGCTTCTGTTGAAAAGTCACTTGACCACAGACTGGACACACACACACACACACCCATCAGATCTGATCACATGTCACACTGCCTTAACTACCACTGCTGTCTAGGAAGTTTGGGGATTGAGAAATGGAGTCCTCCTACATTGTTTTCCTTCTTGAAGATTCTTATGATTATTTGGAGTCTTTAGCATTTTCATTTCAAACTCCTTTTCCATTTTCAGGAAGAAAACTATTCTGGCATAGCTGGCTTGCACCATAGAGAAATGGCTTTTGATTTTGGCTTCCTAGGGATTTACAACAAACCCATAGAAATTTCTGCATCCATGACACAGTATGAATTTCCTAAAACTAAGTTTTCCAAAGACAGAACAGCTTTTTAATATCCCCCTGCTCCATTCATCTATCCCATTTGCTCTGTTGCTAGTGAGAACTCCTTTAGTGCTGTCTGGCTTGGGAAACCCATCTGCCCAGAATGGTCTTAGACCCTTAGGCATAATTTCCTTAATTTCAGACTTCTGGGAGTTGTTGTTGGGTGGCATGAGAAGGAGGGAGGACTGGCAAGAATTAATCTACCATCGACTCAACAATCTAAAAGGAAAGATCATTTTGAGCAAGGGTTTGTTAAGGCCACCCTCATTTAAAATTCTTGATCCGAGCATAAGGCCTCCCCTCGACCCCTGCTGAGTAATGCAATGGTCTCAAGAACCCATATAAAACCCCTTCTTAAGTGAGCACATTGAGAGGCCATGAAAATGGTGTTAAAAGCAATGGAAGCCTGCAGAGAGGAGAGGTATGAGGGAGAGCAGGACAAAGGAGCAGCCAATAGGAAGAGAGAGGGAGGGTGAATGAAGGGAGGCAAGAGAAAGGGGATCTCAGCAAGGGGGATGCGTATGACAGGTAGCAATTATTTACCATTTAGTACAATAAGGAAATGCACTTTAACTACAGGAAAAGCACCAAGTCCACTCAATAACCATTTCAAAGCATGTGGAAATAAAACATGGCCTTTTAAGGGGCTGAAAGAAATGTGCAGCGCTCTTTGTGAGGCCCCTGAAAGAATACCAGTGCTAAGGCCTGGTAAATCACACTTAAAAGTAAGTGTAACATAAAAACGAAATTAGCCATACAAATAATCTCACACGTAGGCATTTTCTAAAAGTCTCTTTCAAACAGTTCATTGGAAAAGCATCTGAGGAGCATGGGTTTTCTTCTCCTGCCTTCCTTCTTTTCCTTTAACATGAGAGGCACAGCAAAGACCATAGTAAATAAACATATCTAGGAGGCAGGAAAAAAAACTGCATTATGTCCTCAGTCCTGATAAAAGGAAAAAGAGGAAGGAAGAAAATAAAGAAATGGCACTATCAGAATTGTTAGCCTCAGGTTGTAGAGAACTGAACAGAAGCCTTTAAACAAAGGCCACAAAAATAACATAGGTGGTGAATGGTATCACAGCCTCTGTGCCCGCTGCACGGTGCAATAGGGCCAGCATTTACTTCAAAATGCACTAGCCAACCAGCTCCCACAGTCAAGCTCATGTGCCCATTCTCCAGTAACATCTGCTGTATAATGTAGTTGTGTTTCCAGTAAATTGGGTCCAGCATGCTCTAGCCTCAAGAAAGAGAGAATCCCAAGAATTTTGCTCCAAGGGAACTGTGGCCATTAGGTCCACAGTAAAGCAGCAGAGATCAGATCCTGGCAGACTGCGGTTGTAGCCCACAAACTCCATGAGAGAGTAGTCATCACCAACAAGCATTCTCTCAACAATCAATGAGTGGAGCCCTCTGCCACCCTGGCAGTTGGTGCCCCATCTCTTCTCTATTTTACAGTACAAGATATCTATGCAACTGTAAATGCTACAGGTTGAGTACCACAAGAAACCCCTTCTTTATAACAACCACATATTCTCACAAGTAAAGCCTTCCTTCGTCTCAACAATCAGTGTTGTTTAATGGATACAACACTCATGTACAGTTCCAGCAACTTTTCAGGATCATAACACTGAGTTTTGAGGTTTCTATCTCACCCTAGTCAGAATGGCCACCCTCAAGGCAGCAAATCACAACAAATTTTAACAGGGATGTGGGGAAAGAACACTGATGTGTTCTTTGCTGGTGGGAAGGTAAACGTGATGCAGCTACTATGGTGATCTGCATAGACGTTCACACTCAATACCGAAATTAGAACAACCATAGGATTCAGTTAGACCAGTGCTGGGCATAGACCCAGAGTCTGCACACCATAGAGACACTCACACATCCATGGTCCTTGCTGCACTAGTCACAATAGCTAAGGGTGGAGTCAACCCAGTAAATGGATAAAGAAAATGTGCTACCTAAGCACAAAGGGTTTTATATAGCTGGGAAAAAACAAATGAAATTATGATAGTCACAGGGAAGCGGATAGAACTAGAAGTACGTATTTGTATATAACAAATTATATATTATATAATAATCAAAATGAGCCAGATTCCAAAAGACAAACACCACATTTTCTCTCATATGCAATATATGTGTGTGTATACATTATATATGTATGTATACACACACATCTATATACATATATATATATATGAAGAAACAAGAGAGCATAATAGAATATATGTGACGTGAAAACAGAAGAAACAACTATTTTGCAGGGAAGGAAGGGGACTATCAAGAAGGTAGAGACAAACAAGGGGAGGAGAATATATATATATGTATATGTATATGTGTGTATATGTATATATGTGTGTACATTTATATACATACATACACATATATACATACACACACACACACACACACACACACATATATATATATATATATATATATATATATATATATACATTTTTTTCAATAGGCTAACTCTGGTTGTTTGAATGAGGATGACCCCCATAGGCTCATGTGTGTAAATACTTGGTGTTCAATTAGTAGAACTGTTTAGGAAGGATTAGGAGGTGTGGCCTTGTTGGAGGAGGTGTGTCATTTGAGGCAGGCTTGGAGGTTTCAAAGGACTTTGTGGACTGGTATCTGAGCTCTCAAGGGCTGTTCCAGCATCACGCCTGCTTGCATGCTGCCATGCTCCCTGTCACAAGGGTAAGAGGCTCCTACCCCCTGGAAATAAAAACCCCAAATGAATCCTCATTTCTGTAAGTTGCCTTAGTCATAGTAGTCTACCACAGCAATAGCAACTAAGACACACACACCCCCACAAAAGAGTAAAGTAAAATAAAAACTCGCCTTCCCATCTCACATAGAAGAAAATGGGCAATAATGAAAAGTGACTGACTAGAATCCTACACAGGCAAGCTTCCCTGCATTTGCGAAAACAGAAGTATCTCAGGAAACGCTAACAAACCTTGCCTAGAAAGACAGGCAATTCACTGACAGGGCGAAAGATGAGACAGAAAAGGAGCGTGCTAGTTAATGAGGAAAGTCCCAGAGCTGTGGACTCCCCGCTCCGAAGCTGTTTTCTGCCTTTGCAGACACTGGAGGGCAAGACGTAGTCCATAAATGATACTCTCACCCCATTTTCTAAATTTCATTAAAAACATTTTTTCCCTTTATCTGAAAATTCCTCTTTCGACTCTCACAAAGACACTCCTGGGCCCGACTTATTACCCAATAAGTAACCGGGTCCTGTGCATGCTGACTGTCATCAAGCCTGTGCTGCTACTCTAACAATGCACCTAAGTGGGCCGCAGACCTCTCGCGCTCACCCTGTTCTGTCATTTCACTTAATTAATACGCAGAACAGAGATTTCAGAAAAGGAGGAAATTTGATTACGCAGCATTGTAATGGCACTCGAGTCTACGGTGAAGATGGAGCGGGGTCTGCCCCGTTAAAACTTCCATTTGCTGTACAGTGGGGATATCAGTGCCGCTCCCCCCTCAACCCCCTCAACACACACACACACACACACACACACACACACACACACACACACACAGAGACCCTCCCGGGTGGCCTTTCGCTGCATCTCTCAGTAATACTAAACCATTAGTCATGCCCGGGTCAGTGGTGTGTCAATAACAGAATAATTATTAAAGGAAGCCTTGAGAGGAAGGACGGCAGCCTGATTCAGAACTAGCCCCGTCACCCGGTACCATGGCTGGTTGATCAAATGAAGAGATGTTGAATAAATGGCCCCTCTACATCTGGAGACCTAAGGACTGCTGATTCCATTATTCCAGGGTTTGTTTGGAGCTGCTAAACACCTTTTCAGACAGATAGGCATGGCTCTTACTCCTGCCGATGGCAGCCCACCCTTCCGGAGTAGAACAAATTTAGCGGAGTTAATGGTTCTGGCATTTTAAAAGGAAGTCAGCCAGCAGGGTAATTCAGAGCTCTTGAATCTTTGCAGAACGCTTAAGTGCAGAGAAGACACAGGCTTGAGATCCTGAAAGGGATGTTCAGATTCAGTGCCAGGCCTCTGAGAGAAACCAGTGAAGGGCTAAGGAGAGATATGAGGGGCGTTCTGCAAGCCCTACATATTAAAATGACCACGGAGATAGGCAAGTAGGGGACACCTCGTAGGCTGGAGATACACACACACACACACACACACACACACACACACACACACACACACACACACACACGCACACAGCCAAGGAACTCTCAATCCAGGAGCAAGGCCTTTAGCAGAGCGTTTCTCAGGCCCTTCAGCAGGAGACTGACCTTGTTGACCCCTTGATCTGAGACTTCTGGCCTTCAGACCTCAGAGAGAATGGCTTCTGGTGGCTTCAGCTGTTTTCTCTATGGTACTTGTCATGGCCACCCTAGCAGGCATACATGAAGTTCTAACCCCAGTGTCTGCTGGCTGCGGTATTCTTATGACCATTTATTCCTTTAAGAAGAATGAGAACAAAAACATATTGTTTATTATGGGAATTACAAATATGCTGCAGGGATGGAGACTTTTCATAAAGAATGGACTTTTCAAACTCTAACAGAAGCTCAAAGGAGAGAGGTGAGGTAGGGGATGTTCAACAGGTTTTACAGACAGTTTCCTCTAAGAAAACAGTAACATCTTCATAATGTTCCCTTTTAAATAAGAAAGTACTTCTTCTGTGTACATTGTTATTAGAACAAACCCTGCTCTCTCTCACATCACTTGTGGCAGAGCTGAGTTTCAGACAAAAAAAAAAAAATCTAGGAAACAAATGTCTTTAAAAGAAAACTCCTTGATTCACACCACGGATGATGATACCCTGAAAATAATACTTCCCATGGTCTTCTTCCAAACCTATAGCCCAGGTTAATTTTAGGAAAAGCATTGAATTTCCATGGAAAATTATCTTACAAAGTATCTCAATAGTCCCCCTAAAATTGGCAAGGTCATAAAAAAATAATAAAGTCTGAGAAACTGTCACAGCCAAGCAGAGACAAGGGGTATGAGAGCAAGTGTTCAGAGATATGTAAGTCTCCAGGGAGCCTAGAATACAAGGAAGATCTAAAGTAGTAACTAAGGAAATCTGAGTAACTGGATGTCAATAATGTACCAGTACTGTTCCAGTAATGGTAACCAATGTGCCACACTAATGGCAAAGTGTTGGTGATCGGGAAATCAGTAACAGGAGACCAGAAACATGGAACCATTTCTCGGTACTCTTGTAAATCCAAAGCTAATCTGAACAAAGAAGAAATAAGTATTTTGGGGTTTGGGAAGGATTGCCTGTGTGAAAGAAAGCACCTCCTGTCCAAATGTGAGGACCTGGTTTTGAACCCCTGGGACCCGAGTAAAAGCCTGATTCATAGTGTGGTCATTTGGATCCCAGTGTTCTGATGGGGGAGACGGAAGGCCGGGAGGGAAGCCCACAGGCTGCTAGCCGGCATTCACAGCACACAAACAGGAGACCTGTCGTCACAAGCCAAGTAGAGAGCAAAGACTGGCCTCTCACCTTCACACATGTGCATACCATGTCACATTCACATACACAAATGCATACACATGTATAAATACACTTCACACACGCACATACTCAGAAACCATACATGCAATAAATAATTCAATATGAAAAATTAGTCTGAAAGAGACATTCCAAATTCTGCTTTCATTTTCTGAAGACTGCTAGAATAGAGCAAGTTAAATACATGACTCAAAAACACTTTCTTCTAATGCTTTTTCCTCCGCTCTAGAGGTACTGCACCAGTCACAACTTCTTCACAGCCTCTTGCTCTCTCAGATCCATGTACAAGTTAACACACACACACACACACACACACACACACACACACACACACATCACCCACGAACCATGCTTTTCCTTCCACCTGCTCTCATTGATATAAGACCTTCCCCATTGTTACCAACCCAAGCCCTCCTTGACAAGCGTCACCCCCAGCTGCCAATCACCCAATCACAGTTGTTTTCAACACCCAGATGACCCACTAGTTTTTGGGTTTTGTTTTTTTTTTTACTGCCTAAGCAATCTTAGCAGGGAATTCATAGTAGATAAAGTTCTCAACCCCCATACATGATAAATAATCTACAAATCAAAAATACACACACACACACACACACACACACACACACACACAATAACTATTTAAATGGTAATGGTGGTGATATTGTGTTCCCCAAAATTTTGTGCACCCTTATAAATTTATCTGGGGTCAGAGAATGGAACAGCCGCTAGACAGACATAGAGACTAGAAAATGGTGGCACTCACACCTTTAATCCTAGCATTCCAGAGGCAGAGATCCCTCTGGATCTCTGTGAGTTCAAGGCCACATTAGAAACAGCCAGGCATGGTGACACACGCCTTTAATCCCAGGGAGTGATGGCAAAAACAGAAAGGTATATGAGGCGTGAAGACCAGAAACTAGAAGCATTTGTCTGGTTAAACATTCAGGCTTTCTTCGAGCAGCAGTTCAGCTGAGAGCCATTGGGATAAGGACACAGAAGCTTGCAGTCTGAGGAAACAAGACCAGCTGGGGAATTGGCAAGGTGAGGTAGCTGTGGCTTGTTCTGTCTCTCTGCTCTTCCAGCATTCACCCCAATAACTGACCTCAGGTTTGATTTTATTAATAAGAACTTTTAAGATTCCTGCTACAGGCAATTGTCTGGGGAGAAAAGTCAGTTGGTAAAGTGATTGCCTTGAAAACCAGAGGTCCTGAGTTTGGTCTCAAGAACCTACATTGTGCTTGCGATTCCAGTGCTGGGGAGATAAGGACAAGCAGATCTCCACAGCTTGCTGGTGAACCAGCTTAGCCTGTTCCACAAGTGCTAAGCCCTGGAGAGTTCCTGTTTTTTAAAAAAGAAGGTGGACAACACTTGAGGAATGAGACCCAAGACTGTTCCTGACTTCTCTAATGATGCATGCATATGCACACACAAATACACACACACACACACACACACACACACACACACACACACACACAAGCATACACATACAAACTCACACACATACACACAAGTACACACCTACACAAAAATTGGCAATCCCAAAACTACATTCAAAACTTGTACTATTTTGATGAAGTTCAAAAGCATACAAAATTATGGATTATAATGCTCAGATGTATCTGGATATGTAATGTGATAAAAAAATTGATTTTTTTTAGATAGAACAAGTAAGAAATGAACTCAAAATGTGTAAGCAGTCATATTCTAGGGAATATGGAAAGAGAGTACAATGTCTCTCAGTGGATGAGTATTATACTGTATAACTAAAGTGTGTATTACATGTTCTTTGGGATGTTATCAAATAAAAAGATGGATTTTTTAGAGCTCTAATGAGAGTGTAATTAATACTAGATTCCAATAGCCAAGGACTCCAACTTGGGCTTATGTAAAGAGAAAAATAATGTATTAATATTTTTGGGTGACTCACAGAGTAACCAGAAGGACCAAACAGCCAGGATGCAGCTCAGCCAAGATCCCGGGCATCAGAACTGGGCCTGGTAAGACACCATTGCACACAGACACTTCAGCTTACATCTCCAAAGCTGCAAATACTAGAGCTTTGCCAAGCTCCTTCTCGGAACCGAAGAGTGGACAGCTGCTGCCACAGGGTGTCCTTATGGTTCCTGTTTCTTCATATTTCTAGCCTAGTTCCAGCTCTGAGTGGATAAGCTGGTAGAGGCAGGTCGTGTGCCCATGTCCTTCCTCAGAAAGACAGGGGAGGAGGGAAGGGGGGTCGGTTGGCGCTGGGATTCTATCCTTTCCTCCAAGACTCATAAGGTTATGAATAACACACATGTAGCCAGAGACTTCAAATGTTGAATGTCAAAAGAATTGAGAAATGTCCACTACAATCCACTTTCAACTGTCTAGAATCAAGTAACATGCAGCCCTCTCCTCGTGCAGTTTCTTAAAAATCATTTATACTGTACATACTTCCATTATCCCTCATAGCATTAATAAGGTGTCCTTTTTATCCTCACATAGTGGAGGCACCCAAAGACCCAAAGTCACAGGTCCCATACTTAGCTCTACTTTCAAGATCTCTTGAGTATACACTCTTTAGTTAGAATCTATTCCTGATCCGATGTCATTGCTAAACCAAAATAACATACTGATTCCTTCCATCAAGATTTTTCTGATAAAAACACAGGGTGTGTGGGGGAGACAAAAGAAGAAAGGGGGAAGAAATTTAAACTATATAAACAGGTTTCATCCAACCAAAACCACTCTAGTTTCTGTGAGTCAATAGTGACATTCATGAATCCCTGATCCTGTTCAAAGGTCCTTTTGCCTTTACCCAGAACCTCAGGGTTCACCCTTACTCCTGAGAGATCTGACTTGATGGTAGAAAAAGGACCAGACCCATCACACACACAGGACTGCTGTTTTCCCGTGTGGGGTGCTATTCATGACACTCTAGTACATTAAGGATTGCTGAAGATTAATACTTCTATACATCTCAAATTTGGAACGATTATTCTAAGTTTTAAATAACTTTATTCTAAGGCACTCACAAATAAAAACATCACTTAGCTAGATTAAGGTAGCCAGCCAAACCTCACCTGCCCAATCCCAAACTCTGTGCAGTTCAGTGAAGTTCTATATATTTAAAATGCACATTCTGAATGACTTCTTGGAATAGATGCTTCAGTAACTTCTTGGAGATACAGAACTATTCCCTTCAATGGGCTGGGACATCCTCTGAATACCATTGACTATTTTGAACATAAGCCCGTCCACTGCCATGAATAGCTGAGGCCCACTCTCAGGAAACAGTGGTTTTCTGCCTCCAAGTATGACCTGTTTTCTATTACATCACATAAGCTCTTAAAATATCCCCGGGGCGGGGGGGGGGGGGGGGGGAGGAACCCACCACCAAAATGTATGTAGGGTGGCATTCAAGTGTCAAATCATACTGCACGGAGGACCTGTTTAACCATTCTTTTAGGTCAGTATTTGCCGTCTCCTCAGTGTATTTCAATTTTAGAAAAATGAGAACAGGAAGAGAGCTGAGACCTTTTTTGTTCAATGACTCCTGAATCAGGAGGACTTTATTGTCCACCTCCTTTGTGTTTCTTTCTTTCTTTCCCCAAGAAATTTGTCACTCATGCTGTTTCTCTGACAATCAATTCATTGATCTTCCCCATTCCACTGTAGGAATATTTGAAATGCAAATGAGGTCACAGGTCTCTTTTCCATAAAAGTGGGGGGGGTCATCATTCAGAATGCTAGGGGTCTAAAAATCCCTATCTTTCTAGTATGAGTATGTAACAACCTTTCTTTTACTTTAATTTTTTTTTCTCTTTATCAAAGCACACAAATAAATTACGAGCCAAAGCATGCAGTAGTTAATTTTCCAAAACACAAGAAATCACTGTATTGGAAGAATCTTTATTCATTTGACTGTACCCTTCAATTTCTCAGACACTAAACATCAGCAGACTTAGCACAGCCCTTTGTATCTATCATCTACTTCATACATCATTCATGTAAAGGGTGACCTGGGTCCCATTAGTTGACTAGCTGATCTGAATCTTTGGGCTACTCAGATAACTCATTTCCAGTGGCCCTCTTTTCAAAATTAATGGAATAGAGGAAAATACATTCTACTTAAAAAATGTCCTGCTGGGAATTTCTCAGTGAAGTAAGGCTAATTTGTTTCTGTATTTCGCTATTCTTTCTCACCCTTATTTTTGCTTTCATTCCAAAGGACTGTGTTTCTGATTTGGTGCAGATCCAGGAGTATAGATGATCAACATCAAGGCCCCAGCTGGAACTACACAGACGTGAATGACTTTGAATCAGTAACTGTCCTTTGATTAAAAACCTCCTTCTCTCTTTCTGCTTGAGACCTTGTAGGCCCATGAGAACAATGATCTAGTCACTCCTTGGAAAATCTGTTGATCAGGGCCTTGCAGATAGTCAAGACTTCCACTGTAACACCGTACAGTGATATGGTCATGGGCCATTACAGAAATGAGTAATTGCTCATTTCCTTGTGTGCCCTACAACTATAACTAACTTTAAGTATGGTTAGGCTTTTAGGTGTGTGGGGGTTGGGAGCCAGGTTTTGAAAGACTTGACTAAGTGGTCAAAACTCCTTCAATACTGCCCCACAAAGGTCAGCTCAGATTCTGGACACTGAAGCTTAACAAAGTCCCCAGCAGGGTCCTGCTGCCCACATCCTCTTCACCTTACTTTCTTCTCACCACCTTGAGCCACTTGACATTTCTCTGCTCCCATATTCCCTGTGTTTGAGACGCCTTCACCACTCCACCATCTCGGTAACACATCATCCTCCAACATCAGTTCAAACCTTACTTCCCGGGCATTCTTGTTGAGGCCTATCTCCTATCTAGATACGTGGGCTCTTTATTCTCAGTAATATCCACCCCTGAAGTAGTATCTATCCTGCTATCCTGCAGTAAATGCTAATTCTCTCAACTTTATCCATTCAGAACATCTTCTTTCACTCATCAATAAAAGCATATTTTTTTTGGTCAGTCCAAATGTAAAAGGAATAGCCATTGAGGACATTTAGCATTTAAATGAGGATGGCCAAGCTGACCAAGAACAGATGTAACATTTGTCAATACAAATCGAATATCTCTTGTTCAAAATAGTTGGGACCAAAGTTTGTAGTTGGTTGTTTTTGCTCTTTTGGAGGGCCTTCCACCCAGCTCCCAAATAAATCATACACAGAGGCTTATTTTTACTTATGAATGCCTGGCCTTAGCTTGGCTTGTTTCTTAACAGCTTTTCTTAACTTAAATTATCACATCTATCTTTTGCCTCTGGGCTTTTTCTTTTTCTTACTTCTATATATCTTACTTCACTTTACTCCATGACCGACTGTGTGGCTGGGTGGCTGACCCCTAGCATCCTCCTCTCCATGTTCTTGCTCCTCCTTCTAATCCCTCTAATGTTTTTCTCCTTCTATTTATTCTCTCTTCCTTCCAGCCCCTCCTATCCTTTCTCCTGCCTTGCTATTGGCCATTCAGTTCTTTATTAGGCCAATCAGGTGTTTTAAACAGGCAAAGTAACACAGCGTCGCAGAGTTAAACAAATGCAACATAAAAGGATACAACATATCTTCACATCTTTAAGCAAATATTCCACAGCATAAACAAATGTAACACCTCTTAAAATAATATTCTACAACAAAAAGTGTGTCCAATTTTATATTTTTCCTGCTTTTTGAATACTTGCATATAAATAATGAGATAATCTTAGGTATATAACCAGGTTTAAACATGAAGTTCACTCATGATGTACATATAATTTATATACCTATCCTGAAGGTAACTTTATACATTATTTTTAGAGTGCTTAGTTTTTGACTATGACCTACCACATGAGGTCTGGTGAAGGATTTTACCTATACTGTCACATTGACACTAGAACACTTATGGCTTTGTTTACATAGTGCAGACTTTGGAGCAATTTTAGCTTTCAGGTTTTTTAATTAAGATGTTCGATCTGCATTCTCGATTACAGAATTTTTCTCGTTAAGGGGTCGATCACATGCTTGGCCCTAAAACCAATTCATATTCTCCCGTTAAAGTATGTATTTGTAAGAAGCATGCTGAGTCTTTTTGTATTTTAAGGATATTATTCCAACATGCATTTTTGGATTCTCAACCGAAGCTCTAACAAGCTGCCTTTACCCACGTTCCCACTGGAGCCAAGTGCAACACCATTGCCCTGCTGAGGGATTATTTCAGTATTCTTTGTTTCATGCTAAGATGTCTTTCTTATGTCTCTGGTCTCAACAGTTTGCCTTGCTCCAGGCCCCTCTACAACAGTGACCTTTTGCGCACATACATTGGTTTTTCTGCTCAATTTCCAACAGTCAAAACGCTGCTGTGACCATCAGAAAGCACACATCAAACACCTTCGACATCGAAGCTGAAAAAGCATCAGGGGAAATTTTCCCGGGACATGGCACAGAATTCAGGGCACAGCTAGCTGCTGGGAATAATAAAATGATGTCATCAGAAATCTGCCTGTACATTCTTTGTTGACTTGGTTATAGGCAAGCTCTGTAACAAGAAGAGATGGCCCCATCCACTGCTCTGCCCTGACCTTGCTCTTTCAACTCGAAAATTCCCTAGTAACCTACCAGTTTCCTGACCAATAAAGCAAAAGAACTAAGGGGAATCTTACCGGCCCAGCTTGAGCTGCATGCCCTCCCTAAGCCAATCACTCCAGCAAACAAAATGCATTTCCCATGCAGATTGGCTATGGTGTGTCACCAGCAGCTGGCATGGAGAATAACAGGTCAGTATCACTAAAAATACAAGGCCACAAGACTGAGTTCTGTTAGTAGATTAAAGAGAGAGAGAGAGAGAGAGAGAGAGAGAGAGAGAGAGAGAGAGAAAGGACAAACTACTGACCAGACCAAAGCTAGACACAGATCCCCCACAATGTTTGGAGAAACAAACATCTACTCCTTAGGGCCACACAAACATTTCTACTGAAAATCTAATCAATGAAAGGAAGTTTATCAGCTGGTGTTCTAGAAAGACACACAAGCAGTATATGAATATTACTAACATAATTACATATATACACAATATGCATGTATGAGCATGTATATGTAAATCACATGAGTGTGCACACATACTATAGACGATAGATGATAGATAGATTGATAGATAGATAGATAGATAGATAGATAGATAGATAGATAGACAGACAGTCATGACCAAAGCAACTTGGAGAAAAGAGGGGTTATTTGGCTTACACTTCCATATCACAGTTCATCATCAAAGGAAGTCAGGACAGGAACTCAAACTGGGCAGGAACTGATGCAGAGGCCATGGAAGAGTGCTGCTTACTGTCTTGCTCCTCATGACTTGCTCAGCCTTCTTTCTTATAGAACCTAAGCCTACCAGCTCAGGGATGGCACCAACCACAATGGGCAAGGCCCTTCCACATCAATCACTAATTAAGAAAATGCCCTATAGGCTTGCTTACAGCCTGGTCTTATGAAAGCATTTTCTCAGTTAAGGCTCACTCCCCGATGACTCCAGCTTGTGTCAAAATGTACGCAGGTGCGCACATACACACACACACACACACACACACACACACACACACACACACACACGGAGAAAGGCAGAGGGAGGGAGAGAGAGAGAGAAGGAGGGAGGGAGGGAGGGAGGGAGAGAACAGCTTTATAGCTTTATTTTGGGGAATTGATTTACATAACTGTGGTTATCGGTACATGAACTCCATGGGCTGAATTGCTCTATACTGGAACTCCTGGACAGGAAATAATTTTGTAATCCTGAGAAAGAAGAAACTTGCTTCACCCTTCAGGCCTTTCAACAGATTAAGGAGATCTCATAGGTATTATAGATAGTAATCTGCTTTACTAAGAGTCAAATGATTACAGACAGTGGGTTCTCTTGCTAACCCTCAGGGATCACCAGACCCCCAATGCCTACCTGAAACCACAGAACATACAGAAATCTAGGGCGACTATGTCTTTCCTATAAATAGATAACTATGATAAAATTTCATTGATAAATTAGGCGCAGTAAGAGAGAAGCAATAACAACCAATAAAACAGAACAACTGTAAAAATAGGACTAAGATGAAAGTTATATGAACATAACTTCCATCAATGGTTAGGATGTGATTCCCATATGGAGGGTGGGTAATCTGCACAGAGATGTGATTTGTGTCTACGGCAAGACAGAATGGACTGGTGCAGTATTTCATCGCTCTGTCATGGTACGCAATTCACAACGAAAGAGTTATTCCCTCTGGAACTTGCCATTTAACATTGTCAGACTTCAGCTGATCACAGGTAACTAAGCGCATGGAAAACAAAACTAAGAAGAAGAGGAAACTGCAGTGTTAGCCACTTCTACAAAAGTGCTTTACAGGGCCGGGCAGTGGTGGCGCATGCCATTAATCCCAGCACTGGGGGTGGCGGGGCGCAGAGGCAGGTGGATCTCTGTGAGTTCGAGGCCAGCCTGGTCTATAGACTGAGATCCAGAAAAGATGCCAAAACTATACAGAGAAACCCTGTCTTAATTTTTTTTTTTTAAAGAAGTGCTTTATAGGAGCATGCAAGTTAGTGTTTAATTGAGTAACTGAGAACCATTGCCTAGTCAGGCTAACTATCTCAGGGCCTTAACATAAACACAGGCATCTTTGAGTCCAATCTAAAGTACTACTTTTTTTAAATCTTTAATTTAATCTTAATTTTTTTGCATAGTTGACACTTATTCTATACTATCTCTATCTCGTTTGTCATATGTGAACAGTGTGAAGGATTATTTTCACCCACTTCCCCCAAAATAATTTGTACAGAATTATTTCCAGGATGCTAATCAATGCTGCCTAGGCCTCTTCATTTCTGACACCACTGTTCCCAAACACACTCCAGGTGAGGGGCATAGGCACAGCAGGCAGCTTGTGGAGCCCCACTGGCATAGCAGATGACTTCAGGGCCCAGCCACACCCTCTAAGCCCATCTCGACATTCAGCTGCAACTGTGTTCCCCTTGTGGCTTTCACTATATCACCCTAGTTTTCTGCCTTGGCCAGTCACACTCTCTGTTCCAGCAGGAGAGGAAGACAGGACCATTCACTCCCTTCTGAAGAAGGGCAAAGTTAGTAAGACCAGCACAGTTCTGAGAGTTCATCCAAGAGGGTCCCAGGGAGAGTGAGCTCATTTCCCACAGTATAAACAGCTCAGGAATCTCTTTTGTTTTTCCTCCATTTTTTTTTCCTGATCTCCATTCTTTCCTGAGAATATTGTCAAGAATAAATTAGTTATGCTTACACCTACAGTCAAGAAAAGCCCAAAGATAATACATGTCTTTTATTTATCTCATTTGAGCCTGTAAGGCTGCGAGATTACAGGAGTTTCGAAACCTCCTCCCACAACTGATCCTGAACTCCCTGGGCAAGTTCCAACTCTGATCTCAGTTGTAGTATTCAGAGAACCCAAGGTCAAGTTTGATGCTTCAATTTTTTTCCCTGAGATAGTTAATGATAAATAAACCCACATATTCCACCTTTCTACGCACCCTGATCATTATGCCACCCACTTCTAATTTACATATGCTATCTCCTTCCCACTCCATGATTCTGCTGCCACTACCCACCAAAGAACAAAGAAAAACAAGCAAACAAACAAACAAAAACCCTGCCAATCACTTCTGAACAGTCAAAAATTTTGTATTTCTCCTAAAGTTCTTAATATAGTAGGAAGGACCAGAAGACAAGCTATAGGTGGGCAGGGATTGAGTTACATTCAACTGAAATATTACATTTTCGTAAACAATGCCAAAGCTGAGAATCACAGCACAGACTTATAATTCAGTCCCCAAAAGGTGGAGGAAGGGGGATAGTGGAGGGTTTAAAGCTAGCCTGTGATAGACAGCAAGAACCTACTTCAAAAATATTCCAAGTATCCAGCAATCTATAAAGCAATGTTTCCAACTATAATAGTATAGGCCTTGTGACAATTCATATACTCAATATTATAGTCATAATTCCCATTTGAAATAAATCTGTGGTCTTAATTAACCTGAAGATTTTCTGTAAGGCACTCAGTATGCAAGAGCTCTTCATAGGAGACCAGTGTGTGAGAGAGGAAGACTGATTTAGTCTTCATGGCATGTAGGACGGGTTGTAGAAGGACATGTATTAAGGCCTGCAGAAGTACTGTAGTAGTCCAGGAATGAGAGAGGATGGTGACAGTGAAATTGGAAATGGAGAGATTAGAAACATACTAAGGAAGGAGATATGGAGATTATCAGTTGGCAAGTGTATGAATGGAGAATGAGCAATAGTTCCCTAATGATTCTGGACAGAGAGCTGGGCTGAGAGATTCTGTGATGACCTGGCTTTATGCACATCAAGTTTGAAGCTATGGAAACATCCAAGTTGGCAATGTCCATTAGGCAGATGAAGTGGGGTGGTCATGACATTCAGAAATCATGACCAGAAATTCAGATACAGACATGGTAGCTCAGTGGAAATCAACCAAAGCTCTGGTCTGCTCTGTGTGATTCCAGCTTTCTCCTGAATGCTTTCACTAGCCTGTGTCCTTCTGGCTTCCCAAGAGTCTCTACTTCAAAACTCTGTAAAAGGTGCAAATCGGGCAGATGGTAATTGTTCTTTTCAAAACAACTTCCTTACTCACTCATATACCATCTTCTCCTGTATTCTAGCATGTGAGGTTCATTAAGTTGGGTCACACAGCTATTTATTGAGCATGAACTAAGGTTCAGGAACTACAGTCACTCACATGGCAGAAATAAAGATGATTAACATGTGCTGTCTGCCCATAAGGAACATGGCATCTGTAAAGAAGTCATGAACAAGTAGGTCAAGAAAGTTACAGGCTAAAGACAAAAAAAGAGAAAGATTTACTCTACTTATAGGGTTCAAGAGGTACCTTTAAGGGACCTATGAAATGTTCAAGTAAACACCATGAGAAGAAGGGTCAGCCAGACAGAAGTGGGTCTAAGAAGGAGGCACAAGGGCTAAAAAGCACATGGCCAATGAAAAGAATTGAAGGTGGCTCAGTTGGAGGTTTGTTTATGTGTACCAGGTAATATGGCAAATGGCCAGGGAGAAGACGTAAGTAAGAATCAGAGGTGCCAGTCTTGGTCTACTGGGACTTTGAATTCTAAGACATCTGCAGATGAGGCTAGCCCATCACAAGTAACTTTCACATCTCTTGATGCAGTTTAAACTTGGAATAGTGTTGTCTATTTCTAATCATTGGAGTTTTGTACAGTTCTCTAGCCACAAGTCACCCCTCTAGACCAAGCCCTTGCAATGGCGATGTCTGCGGATCTCTTATTAATCTGATTGTTTCCCTTCCCAATCAAGATTTCATTAATTCTTGTGTATCTCTTATTTATCCATAGACTCCTAACAAATATTAAGAGTATTTGATGGTCTAGGTGGCAAAACTGCTCATCAGGTAAAAGTACTTGTCATGCAAGCTGAGGACCTGAGTGAGAGCAGCACACTCCTTGGCATACACACACATATGCACATGATCAATAGAAAGACAGACACATGGATGGATGGATGGATGGATGGATGGATGGATGGATGGATGGATGGATAGATAGACAGATATAGAGATTGATAGATGATAGATAAATAAATGCACACATTTATCCCCCCAAATTGAGTTTGCCATTATGCATCATGATCAGTGTGTCATAATCACAAAAAAGTGGGTCCAGGAGATAGTGAAAAAATGCAGTAAGACCTGTTATATCTACTACTTCTTTCTGTGTGCTATAGAAAGGGAAAAAATGAAGCTAAACAGTCGTGCTTCACATCTTTGGTGTACATGACTGTATTTGTTACCTTTCCATTGCTATAGTAAAACACCATGACCATGTCAACTTACAGAAGGAAGGATTTATTAGGGGCTTACAGTTACAAAGAGCTAAGAGTCCATCATCTTGGGGCAGCGGGGCAGCAGGCATCCTGGTTGGAGCAGGAGCTGAGAACTCATACCTCAAAGCTCAAACAGGAAGCAAAGAGCACCCTGGAAATATCAGGCATCTTTTGAAACCTCAAAACCCGCCTCCACTGACATGCCTTCTCCATCAAGACCACACCTCCTGATACTCTCCAAACAACTGGGGATCAGGTATTCAAATGCACAAGATGTATGGAGGGCATTTCATCCAAGCCACCACAATGGCAGAGAGGAAATGTTCACCATGCAAGTAAAGAAGCAGTGGGATCTCACCCCACTCCACCCCCATGAGAATCTCAGTGTTTCTCTACTATTCTCAACTCCAAATCTACTGGGAGATGGCGCAGGTCCAGCCTGGGCTAAAAATATACTCTTGAAACAATCCATATGACCTGAATGCCTAGTGTCAGATAGCAAGTGCACCCCATGGAAGATGTATGCATGTGATCTCAGCTCTTGAAAGACAGAGGCAGGAGGATAAAGAAGTTCAGGATCAGACATGAGATCTGTCTAAAAAAAAAAAAAAAAAATGGGAAAGAAATACTCTGATGAGGCCAACTGTTGTGGCTCGGAGGGCTGCTAGAGAGACCTGGTCTAACCTGGGCAAATCTCTAGGGAGGTATCCAGAGTGGGCAGCATTTCTGATATCACTATCATTGCATAAGTAATCAACAGGGAGAGTCCCTAACTCCCTCCCCTCAGACCTAGTTCTGAGCAGATGTCCTAACTTTCCCGAGCTTACCCTCCCCTGTCAATCACCAGGCCAAACAGTACTTCCTTATCCTTTAATAGAACTTTGCAAATAACTGTGATCTTTACACAAGGCCATTGAATTCCCACTCTCCTCTTCACACACCTTGCTTGGTCCAGAATTCTCATCCTCCACCAGGTATCCAACTAACCCAGCTGATGCACATCTTTCATCCTAGGTCACAGGTGATGTCTTTGAACATCCTGTGTACACCTTTTACATTCATTTATCCATCAATTCTGTTGCTCCCAAACAATCCAATAAATCTAAAGTTAACTATGATTTGGAGGAAAAGAATTATTTTCTAACAGACAATACTCACTGTGCATTGTTTTGTGTTAAGTGAGTGGCATATATCAGAACCACGTCCTTCCTCTCTTTTGCCCAATTCCACAGTTCCAATCTCAGTTAACACTGGACAGTATAAAATGATGACATGGTTTCCACATATACACAGTTCAGTTAACATCTATATAGCAAGCGAGAGCTCCCTGCATTTGAATTCGGTATTGTTCCATGTAGCTATGAATCCAACTGCCTAAGAGCTCCCCTGTTCTGTCTCACTCCCTCGAGCTTTTCAGTATCAGAAATCAGGCTGGTGGGTGGTGGGACTAGGAGGTTTCTCAGGCTATCTTTCCTGCTCACTTATCCTGTCAATTTTCATTGTTACCCTTTTATTGTCATCAAGTTTATAGGAGAAAAAGATGGCATCATATTAAGGCATAATTAGGATAATAAACGGGGGCTGCGGTTTGTTTTTGGACTGATTCCAATTGGGTAGCATAATCACCTCTAGCTGACTGCTTGATGACTGTGACTTTGACAAAGTGGCATTATTTACTGCTAATGGATGAGATGATGATTTATTACTAATTACTCTCCCTTTCCACAAATTTTATATTATGTTAAATGAAGGATTGCAGTGGGGTGGGGGAATAAATATTCACTAGGGGAAAATGTCTAACTGCAAAGTTCATGGAACCAGGCCCCAAGCAGAGGAGCAGACTGGAGAAAACTGTGAGCTGAAGAGTGATCACTATTCTCTTACCCACTTCTGCTGTGAACAGCTCACTCCTACCTTGTGTAGTCTCCACGCCACTCCATTTCTCCAAAGCAACCTCCATCTACCAACCCTGAGTTTCATTCTCCCTGCCTCTTGGAAACACGTTAGTAAAAACCCAGGTTATGAAGCCCCTGTGACAGAACTGTTTTCTCAGGGTCATTTTGGTATTCAGGAGTCTCCTGGTGGCGCTGACACAGAATCTTTCTAAATGAGAGTTGAAGGTGACTTTAAGAACCATGGGTGTTTAGACAAATGATTCAAATAACAAAGAGAATGTAGATGGAGAGAAATGTGGGGGTCTAAGCCTCTAAACAATGGTAAGACTGTTGGGCCAAAATAGAATTTCTTTTACCGATACACATGTCCCTTTTGGAAGGGGACAAGTGCAGCCCTGTAGAGTCCTAACTGGAAGGTTGAACTGGATTAGTAAATCTGAAAGGGAGGACTCAAGAGCTGTGCTGGGTGTAGATGGGTGTGTAAAAGGAAGGTCAGGAAGAGAATCAGAGATGGCCGCAAAGCTGAGCTGGAGACAGACTAGAAGACCCCTGAGGCCAGGAAACACCTTTTTATACTTCTTTATAATTCTACAACCCCTGGCACAGGATCCTGAACAGAGAAATGTTCTCAAGTGGCTTGATTATTGAGTTTTGGCAAATATACTATTAGAAGGGGAAGCA